>NC_088414.1:38426391-38548891 GCF_034236695.1 Oncorhynchus nerka
GTAATCTCATTATGGACAAGTACCACTGGGTGAGTAGGTGTAATCTCATTATGGACAAGTACCACTGGGTCAGTAGGTGTAATCTCATTATGGACAAGTACCACTGGGTGAGTAGGTGTAATCTCATTATGGACAAGTACCACTGGGTCAGTAGGTGTAATCTCATTATGGACAAGTACCACTGGGTGAGTAGGTGTAATCTCATTATGGACAAGTACCACTGGGTGAGTAGGTGTAATCTCATTATGGACAAGTACCACTGGGTGAGTAGGTGTAATCTTGTTCCTGAATACTCCTCTGTCTCACCTGTGAATCATGTTGTGGGAGTGAAGGTAGGCCAACCCCTGCAAAGCTCCGTGGGTAATGGCAGCGATCTCCATTTCCTGAAGGGGATTTTTATGAACTACGGGATGAGTGAGAGAGGATACTTTAGAAAACATTTGCTAAAAATGTGTAAAAAGACACATTGTGTCAAACACAGTCTAAATTGACCAAGATGTAGTACAACACAAAAAGGAAGGTTAATGTTTCTAGAATGTTTTACCTTCTAGAACATCAGAAGCGGAGCCCAGACAGTACTCCATCACCAGCTAAACACACAGAACACATCCAGGAAGAAAACAGGTCCATGGATATACACCTGAAGGTAAGGTTACTGAAACATCTCACTGGGAGTTTCAACCTCAAAATGTGTGTGAGGGTGTGTTTTTCTGGGTTTCATAGGTAGTAGCCCTCCATACTCCACTGTGTGTGTGTGTGTGTGTCTTACCCATGCTGTGTGTTCTCGTAGGTAGCAGCCCTTGTACTCTATGCTGTTGGGATGTTGAATCCTCTGGAGAAACTTCACCTCTTTTATGATGTCCTGCCATTTCTGAGAGAGATATTGTTTTATTTTATTTTTTTAAATACCTGTATTGGCCCAAAAGCTGCATCATTAAAAACAAAGAAAGAGTGAGAGAAAGAGGGAGGGAGAGTGTAAAAAGAGAATAAAGCCATATAAAGAAAGACTTAATATATTTCTGTGGAGACATGGTGAAACTACAAATGATTTATTGGTTCAACCAACTGGGGAAATGAGATGGGTGCAGAGTGACTACTCAGATCACTCTGAATGAACACAAAATATACAGAGAATTCTGTAAGTCTCCATTAAGGGCATGTTCTCATACATGACACACAGCCGGAAGGGTGTCTGTCTGTCTGTCTACTGGGGTGCTTTTCTTCCTACACAGATTAGGTGTAATCTGATTACAGCTAATCTGAAATTACGAGGAGAGCGAGGCGAAAGTGAAAGTGTATGAGAGCCGTGGGGTGACCTTGGAGATAATGTGTTCAGCTCACATATTTCTATCGGGGAGAGTGTGTGTGTGTGTGTGTGTAGCAGTCGCTCTCACCTATCGGGGAGAGTGTGTGTGTGTGTAGCAGTCGCTCTCACATATTGGGGAGAGTGTGTGTGTGAGTGTGTGTGTGTGTGTGTAGCAGTCGCTCTCACCTATCGGGGAGAGTGTGTGTGTGTGTGTGTGTGTGTGTGTGTGTGTGTAGCAGTCGCTCTCACCTCGTTGGACTGTTTCCCGTTGTAGGACATCTTCTTGATGGCCACCACCTCGGTAGTTCGCACATCCCGCGCCTTAAGACACAGAACACACAGGCCTTAGACACGGAACATACACAGGCAGAGAACACACACACAGGCCTTATAACACAGACAAAGTAAACACACAGGCCTTATAACACAGACAAAGTAAACACACAGGCCTTAGACACAGAGAGAACACAGGTGGAACAGCAGGACTATTACAGCACAGGAATCGGTGTGTGTGTGTGTGTGTGTGTGTGGGTGTGTGTGTACATACAAAGTAGACTGCTCCAAAGCTGCCATGACCTATCTCTCTGAGGTCAGAGAACAGTTTCTCAGGGTCTTCCTTGAAGAACAGCTCGGCTACATCCGGGTCCTTCAGACTGCCCGCCCGCACAGTGGAGGGCATGCTGGGTAATGTAGTTTGCTGTCTCCCGGCAGGGCGGGGGAAGGAGGAAGGGCCAGCAGACTATCCTGCCGTTGGAGCGCAGCTGGGTCTACGCCAGAGCAGCTGACAACTCATCTGCCAGTGGGGAGGAGCCAGAGGGGCCGGAGCATGGGCACCTGGAGGGAGGGGGAAGAGGAAGTAGGAAGAATATGAGACGGGAACAGTTTTGTTACTCCGCTGGAGAAACATCGGATCAAACATTGCCTCGCACTCAGATTAACCTCATCCCCAGCCTATTGTGCACAGCGTGGGAGTGTCCATAGAATTATTTTATTTACAAAGACATTTTGGTTTTTACTACCTTCTTATTTGAGCATTTTTATTGTTCAGAAATGTGGTGGGTACTCTCTTCGTTGGCTGGACTTTATCCTGCTAACTGTTCCAAATGTCTGAACTGAATTTGGTAAAAGGGCTTTTATGTACTCTGCACCATCGTCTTGGAACACCTTACAAAATACTTTTAAACTGGAAGAACTTGTCCCGATTGGTGTTTTTAAATCACTGGTGAAGGATTTTGAGGCTGATTCCCTGACCTGTCAATGGTTTTAATTAGCTGTTTTATACTCTTGTGAATTCAATGGTTTTTCATGTTGTCTGTCTGTAATTTTTTTGTAATGACTTGGTGCTGCCTATCTTGGCCAGGGCGCTCTTGAAAAATAGATTTTAAATCTCAATGAGCCCTTCCTGGTTAAATAAAGGTTAAATAAATAAAATAAATAAATGGGAGTGGTCTTATGCAGTAAAATGTCATTTAATTTTATCGAATCAAAAGGACTGCGAGGCTAGGGGAAAGTTGTGGTAGATTGATGGGTTGGTCATTAAATAGTTCTAAACTCACTACATTAAATTACACCTGGGAATTCTGGTAAATTTATTGAACTTTTCCATCCAGTAGATCTTTAAACTACTGGCCTGGGCGAGCAGATGAACAAACATCATGTGGATCTTTAAACTACTGGCCTGGGCGAGCAGATGAACAAACATCATGTGGATCTTTAAACTACTGGCCTGGGCGAGCAGATGAACAAACATCATGTGGATCTTTAAACTACTGGCCTGGGCGAGCAGATGAACAAACATCATGTGGATCTTTAAACTACTGGCCTGGGCGAGCAGATGAACAAACATCATGTGGATCTTTAAACTACTGGCCTGGGCGAGCAGACGCACAAACATCATGTGGATTGATCATTGATTTAACATCGTGTAGATCTTTAAACTACTGGCCTCAAGCAGACGAACAAACATCAAGTGGATTGATCATTGATTTAACATCGTGTAGATCTTTAAACTACTGGCCTGGGCGAGCAGACGAACAAACATCAAGTGGATTGATCATTGATTTAACATCCAGGTTTAAACTAGGCTATTGCCTTAATGAGAGAGAGAAGTGGGGTCAGAGTGCAGTGAGGGATTCAGTGTGTGTGTGCGTCATTAAGTCACGTATTGATGAGTGGTGTGTGTTTCATTGACTGTATTGATAAGTGTGTGTGCACTGATTTCTTCTGGGACTGAAACATCAGCCTCTGATGTGCAAATCAACACAGCAGAGCTCTCAACAAAGCACACACCATTATGGGTTAGGGATATATATAGAAATAAGAAAGAAAAAAAAAGAAAAGAAAAAAAGAGAGGAGCGAGAGAAAGAGGAGAGAAAGAGATTTTATGTCTTTATTCTTTATAGAACTTATGTGAGTGTTATTTGTTTATTATCTATTTCACTAGCTTTGGCAATGTAAACATGTTTCCCATGCCAATAAAGCTCTTAAATTGAATTCACACACAAACATCAAATTAATCAGATATACAGTGTAGACAGTGTTAATGTTGTAAATGACTATTGTAGCTGGATACGTCTGATTTTTAATGGAATATCTACATAGGCGTACAGAGGTCCATTATCAGCAACCATCACTCCTGTGTTCCAATGACATGTGTTAGCTAATCCAAGTTTGTCATTTTAACAGGCTAATTGATCATTTTTAAAACCTTTTGCAATTATGTTAGCACAGCTGAAAACAGTTGTTCTGATTAAAGAAGCAATAAAACTGTCCTTCTTTAGACTAGTTGAGTATCTGGAGCATCAGCATTTGTGTGTTCGATTACAGGCTCAAAATGGCCAGAAACAAAATAACTTACTTCTGAAACTCGTCAGTCTATTCTTGTTCTGAGAAATGAAGGCTATTCCATGCGATAAATTGCCAAGACACTGAAGATCTTGTACAACGCTATGTACTACTCCCTTCACAGAACAGTGCAAACTGGCTCTAACCAGAATAGAAAGAGTGGGGGGCCCCGGTGCACAACTGAGCAAGAGGACAAGTACATTAGAGTGTCTAGTTTGGGAAACAGACGCCTCACAAGTCCTCAACCGTTTCCAACTACAACAGTCATTTACAACGTCAACAATGTCTACACTGTATTTCTGATCAATTTGATGCTATTTCAAATGGACCAAAAAAAAGGGCTTTTCTTTCAAAAACAAGGACATCTCTAAAGTGACCCCAATCTTTTGAACGATGGTGTATGTAGGAATAAAGTGACTAGGCAACAGGATAGATAATAAACAGTAGCAGCAGCATATGTGAGGAGTCAAAATATTAGTGCAAAAAGGGTCAATGCAGATTGTTAAATAGTTTGCTAAATAGTTAATCTGGGTAGCTATTTGGTTGTCTTTTTGGCTAGGGGTTAGAAGCCGTTCAGGATTCTGTTGGTTCCACGCTTGTCGTGCGGTAGGAGAGAACCGTCTATGACTTGAGTGGCTGGAGTCTATGACAATTTTTAGGGCTATCCTCTCACACCGCCTGGTATAGAGGTCCTGGATGGCAGGGAACTCAGCCCCAGAGATGTACTGGGCCATACGCACTACAGGGGCTGTTACACTGACCGTATTACCGCCAGCCATGAGTCATGAAGGTAGTCAAATTCCACATGACCACATAGTCACGGTAACTAGTCTTCTTCAAGCTCTGATGCTGCTGATGGTCATTAGTAGCCTACCAAACTTGCTAACTGCCTGGTACTCAGCACTCTATTGTCCCTCTAATCACTCTGACGTCAATGCAAATGCAATCGAAAATCTTATCAAAAAACACTTCATGAGAGCCCATGAGCTCATGTTGCGCAACATTTCTATAGGCTTTGCAATTGCGCGGAAAACAGAGGGACAGCCTTGATTAAAAAGAGGAGAATCCCATCAGCTTTCTATAGGTTAGGCCCATTATATTTATTTTTCAACTTCCCTAATACTAAGCACATTGTTTATATTTACAACAGGAGTTTAACCTATCTGGCTGGCATGAAAATGAACCACGGGAAAAGCGTCCTCCATTTAAGAGCATAGATGGTCATGTATTTTTCCCCCTGACCCTGTTTCCAGACAGCTGCATGATAATGGTCCATTGTAAAATCTAAATATCACACGTATTATTTAGTATATGGTAAATATGAAACAATATTTCTGCTACGTAAAAAAAAACACAAATAGGATCTATTTGAAGAAAGAAAAGTATATTTACACATTCGTTTTAGGCAGTTTGTTGTGGTATGAGGTGTTATGGATCACGATGAAGTCATATCAAAACCGTCGGGCCAGATTGTCGTTCAACGTTGCGACGACCCCCATTCCCACCATCACTAAGGTCATGCGCACCACTTTCAATGACAGAGGCCATGCTTACAGTTCTAACCCCAGTTAGAACTCATCAATCCCTGCTAAAGGGGGTTGAAACGGAGAATGTTCAACATTAAGACAAGTTCACTGAAAGTAACTAATCAGGTCAATCTAAATGTATAATAACCCTTCTTGAATTGATCAAATGAAGTTGGATCCAAGCAACAACACAAATAATGATGCTGTACCTAATATATTAGAGCTTGTAAAACACTAAAAAGGTAGGTATATTAAACTTTTTTTAAATTAAATGCTCATGTTGGAAATTCAAAAAGCTCATAGTAAATAGTTCAGTTTTCTAAGTAGAACAATAGGTTTTAGTGTGTACAGCATGAACCCAGAGAGTAAAAAGACAACTGACCAATCAACATACTAGAATTCACACCCCGTGAACAGAGAAAGTAGGGAGCAAACGCTGTCAACCAATCAACACAGCAGTTCTGGCCTGAATCAGTGCATAAAACACAGTCCATGGACACAGTCACAGTAGAGAGACAAACGTACGAGGATTTAGCCCTTCTCTCTCACACACACAAGCTCCTCTGTCATTAGGATAAAGCCAGTGTTTAGCCTAACTCTCACTATGCTACCACATCACTAGTCAAATCAAAGTTTATTGGTTACACAGCAATGTTAAATAGGGTGCAGTGAAATGCTTTTGTTTCTTTTTATTTATCCCCAATTTCATGGAATCCAAATTGGTAGTTATAATCTTGTCTCATCGTTGCAACTCCCCTACAGACTGGAGAGGCGAAGTTCGAGAGCCGCTCATCCTCCGAAACACAACCCAACCAAGCCGCACTGCTTCTTGACACACTGCCCGGAAGCCAGACGCACCAATGTGTCGGAGGAATCACCGTACAACTGGTCGACCGTGTCAGCGAGCATGTGCCCAGTCCGCCACAGGAGTCGCTAGAGCGCGATGGGACATCCCGGGACGGCCTAACCCTCCCCTAACCCGGACAACTCTGGGCCAATTATGCGTCGCGTCATGGGTCTCCCGGTCGTGGCCGGCTGCGACACAGCCCAGTATCAAACCAGGATATGTAGTAACGCAGCTTGCACTGCATTCCTTAGACTGCTGCGCCACTCGGGAGACCTCTGGAATGCGTATGTTACTAGCTCTAAACAATCCAGTCAAATGTCAAAAAGTACACAAATGTTTAAATAAAAACAAAAGAAATTGTGAAATGGCTGAACGAATTTGGTAACGGATTTGTAGTTTCAGCTCAGATTTACACACGAGGCAATGGCATACAACGCAGCCCTGGCATAGCCTATAGGCTATAGGCCTGGCTATAGGCCTGGTGTTTCCATTTTTTTAAATATATATTTTATGTATTCATTCAAATCAAACTTTATTTGCAACATTCGCCAAATACAACAAGTGTGGACTTGACAGTGAAATGCTTTACTTACAAGCCCTTAACCAACAGTGAAATGCTTTACTTACAAGCCCTTAACCAACAGTGAAATGCTTTACTTACAAGCCCTTAACCAACAGTGAAATGCTTTACTTTCAAGCCCTTAACCAACAGTGAAATGCTAACTTACAAGCCCTTAACCAACAGTGAAATGCTAACTTACAAGCCCTTAACCAACAGTGAAATGCTTTACTTACAAGCCCTTAACCAACAGTGAAATGCTAACTTACAAGCCCTTAACCAACAGTGAAATGCTGACTTACAAGCCCTTAACCAGCAGTGAAATGCTGTTGGTTAATTCACATTACATACTACTTATCAGACACTGATACTATTTACTGAGAAGTGATACTGTATTCTGGTTGTTGGGATGGGATTGGCATGGGGCCGTGGTTGGCTTTTTACCATTCCTTTGGATTCCTCACGTCTAACTCGCTGTCAGAATTAAGTTTGGTCGAAATGTATTTATTATTTAACTAGACAGAGTCAGTTAAGAAAAAAGTAATCTTATTTACAATGACACCCTGGCCAAACCCCAACCCAGACGACACTGGGCCAATTGTGCATCACGACCGGTTGTGAAACAGCCTGGAAACGAACCAGGGTCTGGTAGTGACACCTCTAGCACTGAGATGCAGTGCCTTAGACCGCAGCACCACTCGTGAGCCAAAATCAGTTGTTAGGTACTATATTTATTGAATATTATATGAACACAAATCATTTAAAATGGCCAATTTGGATGCAATCAATTAGCATTATTTCTCAGAGATCAAATTATTTAGGTCAACAAAATACATTTTGAAGGAATGCTAATCTTATCCGTTGCTAACCACAAACAATTTCAGAACAATCTGAGTTGGTGGTTGTTGAAAATGTACCCAGGGTCACTGTATGTGTCCTGGGGTGGACTGGCTGGCTGAGAGGGGTTTTTCTAGATAGCTGAGAAGGTGTTTCTGAGCATGCCAGTGTTTTACTGGGACAGGGGCTGCTGCTACGGTGGGTTATGTCAGGTGGCGGCTGGTATAGAGCGGGTTGGGGGAGGTCAGGATAACAACACTGATCCTGTGGACTGTACTGTGTCGCGGGCCGAGAGAATAGGCTTTACATTACTCCCTCTCTGATCGCTTTTTCCTGGGAGATGCAGAAATCCTAAAGACTACAGTACTGTCAGTGTGGCAACAGTGACCAGGCCTGAAGCTGTTATAACACATAGTAGAACATAAACATTAACAGGCTGTTACGCTACCTACCCAGGTAGCTCAACTGAGACGCTACCTACCCAGGTAGCTCAACTGAGACGCTACCTACCCAGGTAGCTCAACTGAGACGCTACCTACCCACGTAGCTCAACTGAGACGCTACCTACCCACGTAGCTCAACTGAGACGCTACCTACCCACGTAGCTCAACTGAGACGCTACCTACCCACGTAGCTCAACTGAGACGCTACCTACCCACGTAGCTCAACTGAGACGCTACCTACCCACGTAGCTCAACTGAGACGCTACCTACCCACGTAGCTCAACTAAGACACTACCTACCCACGTAGCTCAACTGAGACGCTACCTACCCACGTAGCTCAACTGAGACGCTACCTACCCACGAAGCTCAACTAAGACACTACCTACCCACGAAGCTCAACTGAGACGCTACCTACCCAGGTAGCTCAACTGAGACGCTACCTACCCAGGTAGCTCAACTGAGACGCTACCTACCCACGTAGCTCAACTGAGACGCTACCTACCCAGGTAGCTCAACTAAGACGCTACCTACCCATGTAGCTCAACTAAGACACTACCTACCCACGAAGCTCAACTAAGACACTACCTACCCACGAAGCTCAACTAAGAGCAGTTAAAGTCGGAAGTTAAAATACACTTAGGTTGGAGTCATTAAAACTCGTTTTTCAACCACTCCACAAATTTCTTGTTAACAAACTATAGTTTTGGCAAGTCGTTTAGGACATCTACTTTCTGCATGACACAAATCATTTTTCCAATAATTGTTTACAGACAGGTTAGTTAACTTTTGTTCACTATATCACAATTCCAGTAGGTCAGAAGTTACATACACTAAGTTGACTGTACCTTTAAACCGATTGGAAAATTCCAGAAAATGATGTCATGGCTTTAGAAGCTTCTGATAGGCTAATTGACATCGTTTGAGTCAATTGGAGGTGTACATGTGGATGCATTTCAAGGCCTAATTCAAACGCAGTGCTTCTTTGCTTGACATCATGGGAAAATCAAAAGAAATCAGCCAAAAAACTCCACAAGTCTGGTTCATCCTTGGGAGCAATTTCCAAACACCTGAAGGTACCACATTCATCTGTACAAACAATAGTACGCAAGCACAAACACCATGGGACCACGCAGCCGTCATACCGCTCAGGAAGGAGACGTGTTCTGTCTCCTAGAGATGAAGGTACTTTGGTGCGAAAAGTGAAAAATCAATCCCAGAACAGCAGCGAAGGACCTTGTGAAGATACTGGAGGAAACGGGTACAAAAGTATCTATATCCACAGTAAAACAAGTCCTATATCGACATAACCTGAAAGGCCGCTCAGCAAGGACGAAGCCACTGCTTCAAAACCGCCATAAAAAAGCCAGACTATGGTTTGCAACTGCACATGGGGACACATATTGTACTTTTTGGAGAAATGTCCTCTGGCCTGATGAAACACAAATAGAACTGTTTGGCCATAATGACCATCGTTATATTTGGAGGAAAAAGGGGGAGGGCTTGCAAGCCAAAGGACACCATCCTAACCGTGAAGCACGAGGGTGGCAGCATCATGTTGTGGGGGTGCTTTGCTGCAGGAAGGACTGGTGCACTTCACAAAATAGATGGCATCATGAGGCAGGAAAATTACTTGGATAAATTGAAGCAACATCTCAAGACAGCAGTCAAGAAGTTAAAGCTTGGTTGGGTCTTCCAAATGGACAATGACCCCAAGCATACTTCCAAAGCTGTTGCAAAATGGCTTAAGGACTACAAAGTCAAGGCACTGGAGAGGCCATCAGAACGCCCTGACATCAATCCCATAGAAAATTTGTGTGCAGAACTGAAAAAGAGTGTACGAGCAAGAAGGCCTACAAACCTGACTCAGTTACACCAGCTCTGTCAGGAGGAATGGGCCAAAATTCACCCAACTTATTATGGGAAGCTTGTGGAAGGCTACCCAAAACATTTGACCCAAGTTAAACAATTTAAAGGCAATGCTACAAAATACTAATTGAGTGTATGTAAACTTCTGACCCACTGGGAATGTGATGAAAGAAATAATATCTGAAATAAATCACTCTCTACTATCATTCTGACATTTCACATTCTTAAAATAAAAGTGGTGATCCTAACTGACCTAAGACAGGGTCTTTTTACTAGGATTAAATGTCAGGAATTGTGAAAAACTGAGTTTAAATGTATTTGGCTAAGGTGTATGTAAACTTCCGTCTTCAACTGTTGCTAAACTATGACGCTACCTACAGATGTAGCTAAACTATGACGCTACCGACCCATGTAGCTATACTATGACGCTACCGACCCATATAGCTATACTATGACGCTACCGACCCATGTAGATCTTGACCCATGTAGCTAAACTATGACGCTACCTACCCTTGTAGCTAAACTATGACGCTATTTACCCTTGTAGCTAAACTATGACGCGACTTACCCTTGTAGCTAAACTGCTTGGCCTCTGACCGCAAGGCACTACAGAGGGTAGTGCGGCAGGGTAGCCTAGTGGTTAGAGCGTTGGACTAGTGACCGGAAGGTTGCAAGTTCAAATCCCTGTGCTGACAAGGTACAAATCTGTCGTTCTGCCCCTGAACAGGCAGTTAACCCACTGTTCCTAGGCAGTCATTGAAAATAAGAATTTGTTCTTAACTGACTTGCCTAGTTAAATGAAGGTCAAATAAAGTGCGTACGGCCCAGTAAATCACTGGAGCCAAGCTTTCTACCATCCAGGACCTCTATACCTAGTCGTAGACTGTTCTCTCTGCTACCACACGGCAAGCAGTACCGGAGCGCCAAGTCTAGGTCCAAAAGGCTTCTCAACAGATTCTACACCCAAGCCTGAACAGCTAATCAAATGGCTACCCAGACTATGTGTATTGCCCCCCTCCCCTTTTACACTGCTGCTACTCTCTGTTTATTACCTATGAATAGTTACTTTAATAACTCTACCTACATGTACATACTACCTCAATTACCTCGACTAATCGGTGCCCCTGCATTGTTGGTATTGTTGGCATTGTTAAAACTGCATTGTTGGTTAAGGGCTTGTAAGTAAGCATTTCACTGTTGTATTCGGCGCATGTGAAAAATACAGTTTTATTTAAACTCTCACTGGTCGAGTGATAGACGAAACTTCAAATCATTGAGTGCAGATGTGAGGACAGTCTGTGGATAGCTACCTTATATCACTGGTTGTGATATAGCATACTGTACATTCAAACTCCTAGAAAGCCAAGTGTTTGAAAGCAATGTTGTTAAATCAATGCAAAAGGTGTGCATTGTTAACGGGGGAAAAAGTGTTCTTGCTTTGTCATTCCCAACACCTCCAACCTTAATGTGTAGGAAGGGTGTGATGGGGAGTTGTTGCCAACTTACATTTAGGATGTCATTGTCTAACAAAATCAATCGTTATTTAGAGCTGTTTTCCATTAAATACAGTTTGTCACCATCTGGAGTGTGCAATGCTGGCGAACAGGCATAGATAGTCAAGGCCGAGAAAGAATGTAACGCAATGTCAACACAGAAATTAGGAATGTGACTCGCGTCACTGCCCACAAACAAGCCAGCAACCGCCAGGAATGAATGCAGGCGTACCAAGAAAGACAATACCCGAAACGACAATAGATTTGTCAAGTTGCTTGTTTGCTGACTGTAAACATTAAACCTAGCAACACTTAGGACATAACTAGTGCTATATTCAGTTCACAGTTTAGACTGGAGAGGTTGACATTTGGTCGTGAAGCTACTGCTGTGTTTCTGATCGCCTCAGCCATGATTTACAGTGAGGAAAAAACACACCAGGGAGTGTCACATCAAAACTACCTGTCTACATTCGGAGAGGATTCGCTAGTTAGCTATCTATCTGGCTAGTAAAACAGTAGACGTTAGCTGTTACAAAGCCAGCATTTATCGCTGGACGAACGTTAACTAGCTAGCCATGTCCTTCCCAGCATTTGACAATCTGTCTTGTCAGTTAGCTGCCATTGAATTGTTTACAAGTTTAAAAAGGAGACCTTCGCTTCATAAGCTTATCAACGGTTAGCCATGTAGCTAGTTAGCCATGTAGCTAGTTATCATTCCCCAATTCACAAACGTTAGAGCAAAACATTCCTCTCTGACTAAAGTTAGCTCGTTGGATGTCATCGAGCTAACATTAACCATCCACGTCGTAAACTAACTACAGTATTTAATGATGTTGTCTAACCAGCTGATCGAGTTGGCTAACTAAGAAGCCTAGCTAAACGGCAAGTTATCCAGATAAACACATTTCTCACCAGCAGAAGTTGGCTTGAATGCACAGCGGACACTTACCTGTCAGAGGCCAGGTTCAGGTAGAACAACAGGAAGCAAATGTCCAACAAGGCAAGGAAGGGCGCAACAAACTGACTCGAGTCTGGAGGTGGAGCACAGATTGGAGTTTTGTTAGCTAGCCTTTTCCAGGTTTGTACGATGCCGACTCGTTGTGTTTGGTCAACCCGAAAAACAAGTGTAATGTGTGTACAGTAAGGCCAGTCGAGGCCCTGAAAATAACTACCAATAGCTGGGTTAATAAACCAGTCAGCCAACGAAGTTCTCCACTCCTCCCAATCAGTTTCCAAAGATGGCGGCGGCGGCGAGAATTCACCTCCTCCTTACTAACGTGACAATCATAGGACAAAATATCTACAAACATCGACAACTGTTAAAACTGAAAAGCACCTAGTTCTGACTAAAACGATTAGTGTGCCGCACTTGGGTGGCCTTGTCGCTGTTTACCCCCGGGTGGGTGCTGAAGTTACTGTCCGCTCCTCTCCGTGCTAGCTATCCTCCTGCGAAACATCCAGCCAAGATCCGCAATCTGAATCCTCCCTGAATCCTCCCTGATGCCAAGTTGGCGGGGCGTGACAACACAAGAGGGATTTCGTAGTTGGTTATGAGTAAAGCACACAAGTTGGTGGTGGTTGACAGTCAGGGTAGATTCACAATCATGTTCCGAATACCTATCAAATAATATTATTATTCATTTTATGTTCTCAAATGTTCAAGTCTAGTTCAACATTCAAAGTAAACACACACAATCCTCTTCATTGCCTGGAAACCCGGTGTAGGATTGCATTGAATTCTACGTCAGGCTAGAAAATTGCTTTTGAATCAGGAACATTTCCTCTCATGACCTCAACGAGCCAGAATGTTGAATAAAATTACATTTTAAAGTACTTTACCGGTTGTCTGTCAGGTCCTTTTTGGTGATAGGAATGTGAGACAATATATCTACAGGAAAGTATAATTACATCACCTGTTCAAAGTGCTGATAGTACTTTCATATTGCCTTCATCTGGTGTATAAAAACACATGCACCAGACACACGCATACTTGCCGAGCTCGTGCACGTGTTTACATGGTTCTGCACATGCTTCGGGTCATAGAAATCTGAGTGTGTCACCAGAGCTTTGAAAAGTTGATGTAATTATACTTTCCTGTAGATATATTGTCTCACATTCCTACCGCCAAAAAGTACCAAGCGCACGGACAACCAGTACGTTAAAATAACATTTTATTTAGCATTCTGTCTCGAAGAGGTCATGAGAGGAATCTTTCCTAACTTCAAACGCTCCTTTCTGCCTGAGATAGAATTCAACTCAATTCAAAGTTTGGTTTCCTGGCAATTCTAATCATAGCTATATGCTTTATTGCATGTGTGTGTGTGTCCTGAGTCTTGCTGAGCTCCTTAGCCGATTATGATCTAAGTCTTTGCCACAAATAGCCCAAATAACCTCCACACACCCATAGTCCTGACTGAGCTTCAGCATTCACTAAAAATCTGGATGATGCATGCACTGCTGCAATTATAATGTATAAACACGTACAGTGTCCAATAGTGACTGAAACCTTTTTTATTTTGAATAGTCAGTTTGCCACTCATAAGGTAGAGTCAGTCTCTCTCTCTCATACACACACACACACAAGGTGCTGTCTGGTTCAGGTCTGGTCACCTGTATATGTGTATCCCTGACTTCCAGATATCTCATATACCATGACCATCAATACTTCATATACAGTTTGGTCAATAGCATGTGTCCTTCAAATGTGAACCCCCAAAAGTGTCAAACTGTCATTTAAAGTGATGAATCATGTATGTAATCCAAGCTAAAGTGAGATTTTTACTGGAAATAAAACATCAGTGAGAGACAGACAGCATCACATAGGTTGAGTCCCAAATGGCCCCGTATTCCCACATATGTAATATATATATATATACACACCCTTTGACTTTTTCCACATTTTGTTATGTTACAGCCTTATTCTCAGATGGATTAAATAAATAAAAATGTCCTCATCCATCTACACACAATGCCCCATAATGACAAAGCAGAAACAGGTTTTTAGAAATGTTTGCAAATTTATTAAACATAAAAAAATAGGAATACCTTATTTACATAACTATTCAGACCCTTTCCTATGAGACTCAACATTTTGCTCAGGTGCATCCTGTTTCCATATATATCCTTGATTGAAGGTCCCCAAGAACACAGTGGGCTCCATCATTGAAGGTCCCCAAGAACACAGTGGGCTCCATCATTCTTAAATGGAAAAAGTTTAGAACCACCAAGACTCTTTCTAGAGCTGGCCACCCGGCTTAACTGAGCAATCGGGGAGAAGGACCTTGGTCAGGGAGGTAACCAAGAACCTGATGGTCACTCTGACAGAGCTCCAGAGGTCCTCTGTGGAGATGGGAGAACTTTCCAGAAGGACAACCATCTCTGCAGCACTCCACCAGTCAGGTCTTCGTGGTAGAGTGACCAGACGGAAGCTACTCCTCTGTAAAAGTTACATGACAGCCCGCTTGGAGTTTGCCAAAAGGCACCTAAAGACTCTCAGTCCATGAGAAACAAGATTCTCTGGTCTGATGAAACCAAGATTGAACTCTTTGGCCTGAATGCCAAGTGTCATGTCTGGAGGAAATCTAGCACCATCCCTACGGTGAAGCATGGTGGTGGCAGCATCATGCTGTGGGGATGTGTTTCAGCTGCAGGAACTGGAAGATTAGTCAGCATAGAGGGAAAGATGAATGGGCAAAGTACATAAGGATGAAAATCTGCTCCTGAGCACTCAGGACCTCAGACTTGGGCGAAGGTTCACCTTCCAACAGGACAACGACTCTAAGTACACAGCCAAGGGAACACATGAGTGGCTCCAGGAAGAGTCTCTGAATGTTACTCAGAGGCCCACCCAGAGCCCGGAATTCAACCCAATCGAACATCTCTGGAGAGACCTGAACATAGCTGTGCAGCGATGCTCCCCATCCAACCTGACCGAGCTTGAGAGGATCTCCAGAGAGCAATGGGAGAAACACCCCAAATACATGTGTGCCAAGCTTGTAGCGTTATACCCAAGAAGACTCTAGGCTGTAATCACTGTAAAAGGTGCTTTAACATAGTAAAGGCTCTGAATACTTACAGTTGAAGCTAAATATATTTAACTTAAGTTTTTCACAATTCCTGACATTTAATCCAAGTAAATATTCCCTGTCTTGGGTCAGTTTTCTTTTTTCTTGTTTCTTTTACCTTTATTTAACTAGGCAAGTCAGTTAAGAACAAATTCTTATTTTCAATGACGGCCTAGGAAAAGTGGGTTAACTGCCTGTTCAGGGGCAGAACAACAGATTTGTACCTTGTCAGCTCAGGGGTTTGAACTTGTAACCTCCGGTTACTAGTCCAACGCTCTAACCACTAGGCTACCCTGCACCCCCAGTTAGGATCACCACTTTATTTGAAGAATGTGAAATGTCAGAATAATAGTAGAGAGAATGATTTATATCAGCTTTTATTTCTTTCATCACATTCCCAGTGGGTCAGAAGATTACATACACTCAATTAGTATTTGATAGCATTGCCTTTAAATTGTTTAACTTGGGTCAAACATTTTGGGTAGCCTTCCACAAGCTTCCCACAATAAGTTGGGTGAATTTTGGCCCATTCCTCTTGACAGAGCTGGTGTAACTGAGTCAGGTTTGTAGGCCTCCTTGCTTTAACTTCCTGACTGATGTCTTGAGATGTTGTTTCAATATATCCACATAATTTTTCTGCCTCATGCTGCCATCTATTTTGTGAGGTGCACCAGTCCCTCCTGCAGCAAAGCACCCCACAACATGATGCTGCCACCCCCATTCTTCACGGTTGGGATGGTGTTCTTCGGCTTGCAAGCCTTCCCCCTTTTCCTCCAAACATAACGATGGTCATTATGGCCAAACAGTTCTATTTTTGTTTCATCAGACCAGAGGACATTTATCCAAAAAGTACAATCTTTGTGCCCATGTGCAGTTGTAAACCGTAGTCTGGATTTTTTATGGCGGTTTTGGAGCAGTGGCTTCTTCCTTGCTGAGCATTTTCACAAGGTCCTTTGCTGTTGTTCTGGGGTTGATTTTCACTTTTCACACCAAAGTAAGTTAATCTCTAGAAGACAGAACTGGTCTCCTTCCTGAGCGGTATGACGGCTGCGTGGTCCCATGGTGTTTATACTTGCATACTATTGTTTGTACAGATGAACGTGGTACCTTCAGGCATTTGGAAATTACTTCCAAGGATGAACCAGACTTGTGGAGTTCTTCAATTTTGTCAAGCAAAGAGCCACTGAGTTTGAAGGTAGGCCTTGAAATACATCCACAGGTACACCTCCAATTGACTCAAATGATGTCAATTAGCATATCAGAAGCTTCTAAAGCCATGACATAATTTTCTGGAATTTTCCAAGTTGTTTAAAGGCACAGTCAACATAGTGTATGTAAACTTCTGACCCACTGGAATTGTGATACAGTGAATTATAAGTGAACTAATCTGTCTGTAAACAATTGTTGGAAAAATGACTTGTGTCATTCAAAAAGTAGATGTCCTAACCGACTTGCCAAAACTATAGTTTGTTAACAAGAAATTTGTGGAGTGGTTGAAAAACGAGTTTTAATGACTCCGATCTAAGTGAGTGTAAACTTCCGATTTCAACTGTATGTAAATGTGATATTTCAGTTGTTTTTTTGCCAACACTCATCTAACAGGCCTGGGTATAGATAGAAGGCTACATGTACATTCATTATAATATTGTAGCATAAGGAGGACATCACCTAGCCACCTTAACCAGAGATTTGGTCCTAATCGCGAAGATGTTGGACTTTCCAACACAGTGATAAGGTTTGAGATGCTATTGGGACTACTTCCTGAATTTGCTGCAGTATAGGCACAGCATATCACATCATAAGGAAAAGGAGACAACTACATATGTATATGGCTCTGAAAGGAAATAAGATTTGTGACAAAGATGGTTTGCTGAGAAGAGGCAGTGAAATGTGTGTGGTAGTGAAAGGGTTAAGGATGGGCATTCCACAACAGGCTTCGGGCCAGGCAGCCAATCAGCTTGCAGAACGGGTCTTCTAGAGCCCTGATTGGCTGCTGGGCGGCCATTGTCCTGACGATGGGAATCAGGTCCTGTCTGTGTGGTCTGTATCCAGGCGCTGGGGAAGTATGCTGCTGGAGCAGTGACAGAGAGAAACACTGCACAACACTCTCTCTCTGCCTGTGAGTCTCTCTATAGCTCTCCCTCTCTCTCTGTCTGTGAGTCTCTCTATAGCTCTCTCTCTGTCTGCGAGTCTCTCTATAGCTCTCTCTCTCTCTGTGAGTCTCTCTATAGCTCTCTGTCTGTGAGTCTCTCTATAGCTCTCTCTCTCTCTGTCTGTGAGTCTCTCTATAGCTCTCTCTCTCTGTCTGTGAGTCTCTCTATAGCTCTCTCTGTGTGAGTCTCTCTATAGCTCTCTCTGTCTGTGAGTCTCTCTATAGCTCTCTCTCTCTGTCTGTGTCTCTCTCGCTGTCTGTCTGTGTCTCTCACTCACTCACTCACTCACACACACACAAAAAAAACAACAGTTTAGTTGGTCAGTTAGTGTCCACAAACCTCCAGGGTCCATAATCACAAACAGGACCATGGGCTGTGTTGGCAAACAGAGAGAGTTGCCCTGGTCTGCCCCTGTCTCTGTGCGCATCCTCAAAAGGCATCCCATTCCCAAATGGTTCTGGTCAAAAGTAGTGCACTATATAGGGAATAAGGTGGCATATGGGATGCAACCCCGGTCACCTCCAGCATTTCCTGCCCTCCAGCTCTGTGCTTCTCCCTCCCTGAGAAGAGTGTTTATGACGGTTCTCCCTCCTGCTCTCGAATGCTCTGCTCTGCTCTCTCCCTCTCGCTCTCTGTGTTTCGTTGCTGTTGCTTCCAAGCACGAATGTAATTACACTAGTTGCCACAGGAGGGTGCTCATTGCTCAAAGCTAAGGCCTATACGAACACATCCTGTCACTGCTGCCATTAAACAGGTGCAAGATGTGGCTGTTTTTCCCCCAAACTTCAAATCTAAGACTTATAAATTATTCTCTTGTTTTTTCAACCCTGTACCCATTATTTTAGTATGACGATTTCAGAGTTGAGTATGTTATTCTGCTTTGTGCCACATCTCCAATCAAGTAAGAATGTGCTGCAGCATGTGACTCACAGGAGGTTGGTGGCACCTTAGCTGGGGAGGATGGGCTCGTGGTAAGGGCTGGAGCTGAATCCGTGGAATGTTATCAAACACATGCTTTCTGTGTATTTGATGCCATTCCATTCGCTCCATTCCAACCATTATTATGAGCCGTCCTCCCCTCAGCAGCCTCCTGTGCATTACTGTATCATAGCTTTGTTATCATACGGCACTCTTTAATTGGTTAATGTTGCATAGGAGTTTTAAAAAATTGACTCAAAAAGTGATCTTAACTCAGATAACGTTTGTGACCACTGTTCTAGAGTTCTCTGTTAACACGATCAACGTTTACCTTTATTGTGGCAATTGTGATCGAATCAACACAATATGAGCCACTTTCAATGCAACATAACGAAACAAAAACTATGCAAGGGATTTTGTTGTAGGCAGAACGCATCGAACTAGGATTCTATTGCATTGACACGCATGACTCAGCCAGTACTGTACAGACCTGTGCAGCATAACCAATCAGAGCTGCAGGAGGTCTATATGCAAATACACCATTGCCATATATGGATCTGTGCCATTCACTTTGAACTGGACTGTGTTTACAGCATGTGCGGTTGTGAGTAGATGCGCTTGTTTTGAGATCAAAGCGAGAGCTGCATGTATCCACGTGTGTACATTTTGTTAATATTTTTTACCTTTATTTTACTAGGCAAGTCAGTTAAGAACAAATTCAATGACGGCCTAGGAACAGTGGGTTAACTGCCTTGTTCAGGCAATTATAGTCAATGAACTAATCACTGATCATAATCTTGATGTGATTGGCCTGACTGAAACATGGCCTAAGCCTGATGAATTTACTGTGTTAAATGAGGCCTCACCTCCTGGCTACACTAGTGACCATATCCCCCGTGCATCCTGCAAAGGCGAAGGTGTTGCTAAAATTTACAAGAGCAAATTTCAATTTACAAAAAAAAAAAGACGTTTTCATCTTTTGAGCTTCTAGTCATGAAATCTATTCAGCCTACTCAATCACTTTTTATAGCTACTGTTTACAGGCCTCCTGGGCCATATACAGCGTTCCTCATTGAGTTCCCTGAATTCCTATCGAACCTTGTAGTCATAGCAGATAATATTCTAATCTTTGGTGACTTTAATATTCACATAAAAAGTCCACAGACCCACTCCAAAAGGCTTTCGGAGCCATCATCGACTCAGTGGGTTTTGTCCAACATGTCTCTGGACCTACTCGCTGTCACAGTCATACTCTGGAACTACTTTTGTCCCGTGGAATAAATATTGTGGATCTTAATGTTTTTTTTATCGAACCACCATTTTATTATGTTTGCAATTGCAACAAATAATCTGCTCAGACCCCAACCAAGGAACATCAAAAGTCATGCTATAAATTCACAGACAACACAAAGATTCCTAGATGTCCTTCCAGACTCCCTCTGTCTACCCAAGGATGTCAGAGGACAAAAATCAGTTAACCACCAAACTGAGGAACTCAATTTAACCTTGCGCAATACCCTATATGCAGTTGCACCCCTAAAAACATTTCTCATAAGAAACTAGCTCCCTGGTATACAGAAAATACCTGAGCTCTGAAGCAAGCTTCCAGAAAATTGGAACGGAAATGACGCCACACCAAACTGGAAGTCTTCCAACTAGCTTGGAAAGACAGTATCGTGCAGTATCGAAGAGCTCTTACTGCTGCTCGATCATCCTATTTTTCCAACTTTATTGAGGAAAATAAGAACAATCCAAAATGTATTTTTGATACTGTCACAAAGCTAACTAAAAAGCAGCATTCCCCAAGAGAGGATGGCTTTCACTTCAGCAGTAATAAATTCATGAACTTCTTTGAGGAAACGATCATGATTATTAGAAAGCAAATTACGGACTCCTCTTTAAATCTGCATATTCCTTCAAAGCTCAGTTGGCCTGAGTCTGTACAACTCTGCCAGGACCTAGGATCAAGAGAGACACTCAAGTGTTTTAGTACTATATCTCTTGACACAATGATGAAAATAATCATGGCCTCTAAACCTTCAAGCTGCATACTGGACCCTATTCCAACTAAACTACTAAAAGAGCTGCTTCCTGTGCTTGGCCCTCCTATGTTGAACATAATAAACAGCTCTCTATTCACCGGATGTGTACCAAACTCACTAAAAGTGGCAGTAATAAAGCCTCTCTTGAAAAAGCCAAACCTTGACCCAGAAAATATTTTTAAAACTAAATCGGCCTATATCGAATCTTCCATTCCTCTCCAAAATTTTAGAAAGGCTGTTGCGCAGCAACTCACTGCCTTCCAGAAGACAAACAATGTATACAAAATGCTTCAGTCTGGTTTTAGACCCCATCATAGCACTGAGACTGCACTTGTGAAGGTGGTAAATTACCTTTTAATTACATGGGCTTACTCCTACCTATCTCTCTGATTTGGTCCTGCCGTACATACCTACACGTACGCTACGGTCACAAGACGCAGGCCTCCTAATTGTCCCTAGAATTTCTAAGCTAACAGCTGGTGGCAGGGATTTCTCCTATAGAGCTCCATTTTTATGGAATGGTCTGCCTACCCATGTGAGAGACGCAAACTCGGTCTCAACCTTTAAGTCTTTATTGAAGACTCATCTCTTCAGTGGGTCATATGATTGAGTGTAGTCTGGCCCAGGAGTGTGAAGGTGAACGGAAAGGCTCTGGAGCAACGAACCGCCCTTGCTGTCTCTGCCTGGCCGGTTCCCCTCTTTCCACTGGGATTCTCTGCCTCTAACCCTATTACAGGTGCTGAGTCACTGGCTTACTGGTGCTCTTTCATGCCGTCCCTGGGAGGGGTGTGTCACTTGAATGGGTTGAGTCACTGATGTGATCTTCCTGTCTGGGTTGTGCCGTGGCGGAGATCTTTGTGGGCTATACTCGGCCTTGTCTCAGGATGGTAAGTTGGTGGTTGAAGATATCCCTCTAGTGGTGTGAGGGCTGTGCTTTGGCAAAGTGGGTGGGGTTATAGCCTTCCTGTTTGGCCCTGTCCGGGGGTATCATCGGATGGGGCCACAGTGTCTCCTCACCCCTCCTGTCTCAGCCTCCAGTATTTATGCTGCAGTAGTTTGTGTCGGGGGTCTAGGGTCAGTTTGTTATATAGTCAACAATAGGTGAGTGATTGCTTCTGACAAGAGTGCACATTTCTAGACATCTTTGAAAAGCGAGTTAGTAGGTAGAGCTTTTTTTGTCCTAAAGGGGCAGTGTTGTATTTTAAGACAGGTTTGAATAAGCTTAGTAGCCAGTAGCCTACTTAGTAGCACAGTAGCCTACTTGGCCTCTTAAAACTGTACCGAAAAGTGGCTACAGCCTCAGTGTTCACAGTAAACGCGAGTTGGAATATGCACAGAATTTTAACAACATTCAAGTTGTGCTCTGCAGACCTGAAATTTTCTCAGTGCCTAAATTATTTTTAGGGAACATTGGTTGTCTGTCTGTTCTGGAGCGTCACCTTTTTTATTTTTTATTTCACCTTTATTTAACCAGGTAGGCTAGTTGAGAACAAGTTCTCATTTACAACTGCGACCTGGCCAAGATAAAGCAAAGCAGTTCGACACATACAACAACACAGAGTTACACATGGAGTAAAACAAACATACAATCAATAATACAGTAGAAAAACAAGTCTATATATAATGTGTGCAAATGAGGTGAGATAAGGGAAGTAAGGCAATAAATAGGCCATGGTGGCAAAGTAAATACAAAATAGCAAATAAACACTGGAATGTAAATGTGCAGTAGATTAATGTGCAAAGTAGAAATACTGGGGTGCAAAGGAGCAAGATAAATAAATAAATACAGTAGGGGATGAGGTAGTTGTTTGGGCTATTTACAGATGGGCTGTGTACAGGTGCAGTGATCTGTGAGCTGCTCTGACAGCTGGTGCTTAAAGCTAGTGAGGAAGATATGAGGGAGATATGAGTCTCCAGCTTCAGTGATGTTTGTAGTTCGTTCCAGTCATTGGTAGCAGAGAACTGGAAGGAGAGGCAGCCAAAGGAGGAATTGGCTTTGGGGGCGACCAGTGAGATGAACCTGCTGGAGTGCGTGCTATGGGTGGGTGCTGCTATGGTGACCAGCGAGCTGATATAAGGCGGGGCTTTACCTAGCAGGGTCTTGTAGATGACCTGGAGCAAGTGGGTTTGGCGACAAGTATGAAGCGAGGGCCAGCCAACGAGAGCGTACAGGTCGCAGTGGTGGGTAGTATAGGGGCTTTGGTGACAAAACGGATGGCACCGTGATAGACTGCATCCAATTTATTGAGTAGAGTGTTGGAGGCTACTTTGTAAATGACATCGCCGAAGTCAAGGATCGGTAGGATGGTCAGTTTTACGATGGTGTGTTTGGCAGCTTGAGTGAAGGATGCTTTGTTGCAAAAGAGGAAGCCAATTCTAGATTTAATTTTGGATTGGAGATGTTTGATATGAGTCTGGAAGGAGAGTTTACAGTCTAACCAGACACCTAGGTATTTGTAGTTATCCACATATTCTAAGTCAAAACCATCCAGAGTAGTGATGCTGGACGGGCGGGCAGGTGCAGGCAGCGATCGGTTGAAGAGCATGTATTTAGTTTTACTTGTATTTAAGAGCAATTGGAGGCCACGGAAGGAGAGTTGTATGGCATTGAAGCTTGCCTGGAGGGTTGTTAACACAATGTCCAAAGAAGGGCCAGAAGTATACCGAATGGGGTTGTCTGCGTAGAGGTGGATCAGAGACTCACCTGCAGCAAGAGCGACGTCATTGATGTATACAGAGAAGAGAGTCGGCCCAAGAATTGAACCCTGTGGCACCCCCATAATGACTGCCAGAGGCCCGGACAACAGGCCTTCCGATTTGACACACTGAACTCTATCGGAGAAGTAGTTGGTGAACCAGGCGAAGCATTCATTTGAGAAACCAAGGCTGTTGAGTCTGCCGATAAGGATGCGGTGATTGACAGAGTCGAATACGGCATTGAGAAAGGCCTGCTCGCTGAAGTGTTTCAGGGAGCGTTTGACAGTGATGAGGGGAGGTCGTTTGACCGCAGACCCATTACTGATGCAGGCAATGAGGCAGTGATCGCTGAGATCTTGGTTGAAAACAGAGGTGTATTTAGAGGGCAAGTTGGTTAAGATGATATCTACGTTAAAGCAGTGAATAAAACAAACTTAGGGAGGAGGCTTCTAATGTTAACATGCATGAAACCAAGGCTTTTACAGAAGTCATCAAAAGAGAGCACCTGGAGAATATGAGTGGAGCTAGGCACTGCAGGGCCTGGATTAACCTCTACATTGCCACCTACTGGAAGGAACAACTTGATGATAAGGCATAGGGGGGACAGCTTGATGATAAGGCATAGGCCTGTGGGGGGACAGCGTGATAAGGCATAGGCCTAGGGGGGACAGCTTGATGATAAGGCCTAGGGGGGGACAGCATGATGATAAGGCCTAGGGGGGGGGGGACAACATTTTATTTTTTAAAGCATGTTACTGGAACCTGTACGCAATCGACAGCTTTTTGTCACCTGAGGACAGGGAACATGGTTCTGAATCGGTAGAGTGATATCAATAACACTGCAATCAATCATAGAAACACCGCTATAAATGTTCTTTCAGAGATGTTTATATTAGGTGTGTAGGTACAGTGGCAAGTACATGAACCCATTGGAATTATCTGGATTTCTGTATAATATTGGTCATAAAATTTGATCCGGTCTTCATCTGAGTCAGAACAAACAAAACACAGTCTGCTTAAACTAATAAATACACAAATTATTGTATTTTTGTCTTAATTTAATACATCATTTAAACATTCACAGTGAAGGTTGGAAAAATATGTCAACCCCTAGGCTAATGACTTCTCCAAAAGCTAATTGGAATCAGGAGTCAGCTAACCTGGAGTACAATCATTGAGACGAGATTGGAGATGTTGGTTAGAGCTGCCTTGCCCTATAAAAAAAATATTCACAAGGAGCATTGTCTGATGTGAACCATGGCTTGGACAAAAGATATTTCAGAAGAACCAATATTAAGAATTGTTGACTTGCATAAAGCAGGAAAGGGTTATAAAAGTATCTCAAAGCCTTGACGTTTGTCAGTCCACGGTAAGAGAAATTGAGAAAGTTCATCACTGTTGCTACTCTCCTTAAGAGTAACCGTCCTGCAAAGATGACTACAAGAGCACAGCGCAGAATGCTCATTGAGGTTTAGAATAATCCTAGAGTGTCAGCTAAAGACTTACAGAAATCTCTGGAACATGCTAACATCTCTGTTGACGAGTCTACGATACGTAAAACACTAAACAAGAATGGTGTTCATGGGAGGACACCACGAAAGAAGCCACTGCTGTCTGAATTTTGCAAAAGAGCATCTGGATGTTCCACAGCGCTACTGGCAAAATATTCTGTGTACAGATGAAACTACAGTTGAGTTGTTTGGAAGGAACACACAACACTGTGTGTGGAGAAAAAAAAGGCACAGCACACCAACATCAAAACCTCATCCCAACTGTAAAGTAAGGTGGAGGAAGCATCATGGTTTGGGGCTGCTTTGCTGTCTCAAGGCCTGGACAGCTTGGTATCGTCGACGGAAAAATGAATTTAAGTTTATCAAGACATTTTGCAGGAGAATGTTAGGCTCTGTCCAACAATTGAAGCTCAACAGAAGTTGGGTGATGCAACAGGACAACGACCCAAAACACAGAAGTAAATCAACAACAGAACGGCTTCAACAGAAGAAAATACACCTTCTGGAGTGGCTCAGTCAGAGTCCTGAACTCAACCCGATTGAGATGCTGTGACATGACCTCAAGAGAGCGGTTCACACCAGACAACCCAAGAATATTGCTGAACTGAAACTGTTTTAATAAAGAGGAATGGTCCAAAATACCTCCTGACCATTGTGCAGGTCTGATCCACAACTACAGAAAACATTTGGTTGTTATTGCTGCCAAAGTAGGGTCAACCAGTTATTAAAACCAAGGGTTCACATACTTTTCCCACCCTGCACTGTGAATGTTTACACGGTGTGTTCAATAAAGACATGAAAACATATAACTGTGTGTTATTAGTTTAAGCAGACTGTGTTTGTCTATTGTTGAGACTTAAATGAAGATCACATTTTATGACCAATTTATGTAGAAGTCCAGGTAATTCCAAAAAGATTCACCTACTTTTTCTTTCCACTGTATACTGATATCTTGTAGCTGTGTTCGTGCAGTTTGTGAAATTTAACTTTTTATTAAATTTCTCACAGAACTCTTTGTATTTGTCATTAATAAGAAATACAAGACAGTACATTCCCCAGACAGATAGAACCTTGTCCTAGAGTAGGACGATCAAGAGAGATTATCCTAGTCCAAGACTTTAATCTGTGTTCAGGAAACTGTCCCAGAGTTCAGCAGACAGGGAGTGGGACCAGAGGGTCATTTCCTGGCATATTTGAACAAAGTGGAAATCAACTGGGAAACGAAAAAACATCAGGGGTCAAAATGGGTTAAGTTAAGTTTAAGTTTAGGGACAAGGGTTAGATTAAGGTTTGGGATAGCTTTAGTGAGATTAGTGTAAGAGCAGTGGTCTGCCGCCATTCCTTCTCTGCCTGTTGAAACTACCTCCTTTTAATAAAGACGATCCAACAGTCACGGTTCGACTCTGGGGTTTGTTTTTAATTATTGTTGTTTTTTTACTCTGGGGTTTGTTTTTAATTGTTGTTGTTTTTTACTCTGGGGTTTGTTTTTAATTGTGTTTTTACTCTGGGGTTTGTTTTTAATTGTTGTTGTTGTTTTACTCTGGGGTTTGTTTTTAATTGTTGTTTTACTCTGGGGTTTGTTTTTAATTGTTGTTTTACTCTGGGGTTTGTTTTTAATTGTTGTTTTACTCTGGGGTTTGTTTTTAATTGTTGTTTTACTCTGGGGTTTGTTTTTAATTGTTGTTTTACTCTGGGGTTTGTTTTTAATTGTTATTTTACTCTGGGGTTTGAGTATGAATGAACGCATTTGTAAACCGAAACGCAGTTAATTCTACATGACAGGAGCCTACATACAGATACTTCACACAACACAGACACATGGTGGAATCCAGTTCATAAGACAAACATGTTGGTGATTTATAACATGAGTCCTGAGCTGCAGTGAAGATGGGATGGTGACATTCCATCAAGTGAAGCTGGACTCACAGGTAGAACACTGTGACACGGTGTCACACTGTGTCACACTGTGACATGGTGTACGAGCAACGTGTCACATCTTACCTGTACATGTACTCTTCATAATATAACCCATCCCGAAGCATGTTAGTGCTGGAGTAGATAAAAACCCTGCAACTCCAAAAGAAAGTTACCATCTTAAACAGAAATATATAAATAAACAAAATAGCTTACAAAAACATTTATTGAATGTTTCAAAGTAACAACCATGACATAATACAGGTTTGCTACGACGTTGGACTGTAGTGAAATAATACTGATCATATAATGCATGTAATATATATAAATCTCACATGTGACCTGTGATAAGACTTCACAATTTATATCTTCATCAATTATCTGATTCCATAGAGAATATACTTAGATTGTTTTTTACAGTAATAGGCTAATCAAGAAATGTCAGAATTAAAATGGTAAAGGAAAACAGATTTAACTACATTGTAAAAACTTTAACGATTCACAGGCATGAAGCTATAAAGCATTTACAAGTGTGACAAGGCAATATGACAGGGGCGGCAAGGTAGCCTAGTGGTTAGAGCGTTGGGCCAGTAACCGAAAGGTCGCTGTTTTGAATACCAGGTGAAAAATCTGTCTTTGCCCATGAGCAAGGCACTTAACCCTAATTTGCTCCAGGGGTGCAGTACTACTTACTAGTGCTACTAAACAACACATTTCACTGCACCTATCCGGTGTGTGTGAGAGAAAAAAGATTGGAGGGGCTGGGATCTTACAGTTAAAAGGCAAAGCATGACCAAAAACAGACCTACTCAGGCCGAGCAGCCTACAAGAAAAACATGTTCATATAGCTTTTCTGTAGAGCGTAGGACATGAGGAACAGACAGAAAACACATGTTCATATAGCTTTTCTGTAGAGCGTAGGACATGAGGAACAGACAGAAAACACATGTTCATAAAGCTTTTCTGTAGAGCGTAGGACATGAGGAACAGACAGAAAACACATGTTCATATAGCTTTTCTGTAGAGCGTAGGACATGAGGAACAGACAGAAAACACATGTTCATATAGCTTTTCTGTAGAGCGTAGGACATGAGGAACAGACAGAAAACACATGTTCATATAGCTTTTCTGTAGAGCGTAGGACATGAGGAACAGACAGAAAAAAGGCCCTTTCTAACATTTCATGGTGACTTAATCAAACCATCCAACCATAACAAGTTACAGTAACCTGATCACCCAGGCCCAAAATCCACAGGGTGTCAGAGTCTAACGGCTTGTGTGGGGGATGAAACCAAATAAGGCAGAATTCCTAAGGACAATAAAAATAACTTAACACATAGTAGCTTAAAGTTCACCCTGTCCAGATACAAGTTACCACAGACCATACATCCATATAGATGACATCAACGTTCTCTTCAGAAGTTTATGAGATAGCAAACATGGAGGCAACAGCATCACTAACACACATTTCAATAGTCAGGAAGGGCTGAATGGCCCTTGAGTGTTTTCCTGGGCAATTTGCCATGCAGACCCAGAGGTGACAAAGCACATAAGTGAGGGCCTACAGTACAGTATAATTCAGTTAATATCAAACCTGAGGGGTATGTTCACTTACAGGTGTCAGTTTGAATAAGCCTTTATCTTCAAAACGGACATTTTACACAATGGACACTGTTTAGTGAATATTCTTCATGTGTGATTTAAGGGAACTTATCTGACTAAAGCATTTGTTGCAATCGTTGCAGCGATACGGTTTCTCTCCAGTGTGAATTCGCTTGTGGCGGGTCAGATCACCCGATGATGTAAAACCTTTCCCACATACAGAACACTTAAATGGCTTCTCCCCTGTGTGAGTCATCATATGAAGTGACAGTTTTCTGCTATAAATGAACCTTTTGCTGCAGACATGGCACTGATGTGATTTCTCCCCTGTGTGAGTCTTCATGTGTTCTCTAAGGACTCCCTTCCAAGTGAAGCTTTTGCCGCAAACAGTGCACAGATACGGTTTCTCTCCGGTGTGAATTCCCTGGTGGTCTTTGAGATAACTCAGTGACGTACAGCCTTTTCCACAAACAGGACACTTATGCAGCTCTCGCTCGGTTTTATTTCCCGAATCTCTCTCTGTGTGAATTCTCATATGCTTTCTCAGATAACGTTTCTCCCGGAAGCACTTGCCACAATCACTGCAAAGATACAACTGTTTCTCTGATTGATTTTCTCTCCTTTTCTCCCCTGTGTGTGTCCTCATATGTCGCGTCAGATCACATTTCTGAATGAATCTTTTGTTGCAAATGTGACATTGATGTGGTTTCTCCCCAGTGTGAATTCGCTGGTGGATTTTAAGAACATTTGGATATGCAAAGCCTTTCCCACATACAGGACACATATGCAGTCTTCTCTTTTTGTGGCTCCCCGGTTCGCTCTCTGTCCGGCTCCCCGGTTCGCTCTCTGTCCGACTCCCCGGTTCGCTCGCTGTCCGACTCCCCGGTTCGCTCGCTGTCCGACTCCCCGGTTCGCTCTCTGTCCGACTCCCCGGTTCGCTCTCTGTGTGAGTCTTCATATGAACCCTCAGGTAACTCATTGTTCGGAAGCTTTTACCACAATCGCTGCATAGATATGATGGTTTCTCTCCAGAGTGATTCAGCTCGTGTTGTTTCAGACCACCCAATGATTTAAAGCATTTTTCACAAAGAGGGCACTTGTATGATTTCTCCCCTGTGTGAATTCTCATATGCTTTCTCAGTTCATGTTTTTGACTGAAAGATTTGTCACATTCTTTACACTGATATGGTTTCTCCCCTGTGTGAATCTTCATATGCACGTTTAATGTTGCCCTTTGAGTGAAGCGTTTTCACATTCAGTGCAACAAAACGGTTTCTCCCCTGTGTGAATCCTCATATGGTCTTTTAATGAGGACCTTTGAGTGAAGCATTTCTCACATTCACGGCAACCATATGGTTTCTCCCCTGTGTGAGTCCTCATATGCTTGACCAGATGTCCCTTGCGGTAGAAGCATTTGTCACATTCTTTGCACTTATGTGGTTTCTCACCTGTATGAATTACCTGATGTATTTTTAACAGGCCTGCGCTAGTAAAGCTTTTAATACACACAGGACACTTGAAGGGTTTCTCCCCTGTGTGATTTCTCTGATGTACTTTATAATGGCTTACATTATAAAAGGTTTTACTGCACACCGCACACGTGTATGGTTTCTCACTACCGTGAAACTTCTGTTGGTGTTCCTTTAGGTAGCGTGGCCTCTTAAAGCATGTATTACACACAGGACAGATGCATGGATTCGCTCCATGAGTTTTCCCATGTATTTTCAGAGAGCCTGGTGTGTTGAAACATTCCTTGCACACTGGACAATTGTACGGTTTTGCATCTGGGTGAGTAGTGCTCATATGCTTGTTAAAGTCGGTCTTGACACTGAAGGATTTGCCACATTCTTTGCACAGATGTGTTTTTTCACCTGTGTGAATTCGCTGATGATCTTTTAAAGAAGCTGTGCAAAGAAAGGATTCACTGCACAAAGAACACCGCTGTGGTGCTTTCTCCCCTGTGTGAACTTTTTTGTGCCGTTGTAGACCATTTAGTGATTTAAAGCCTTTTCCACAGAAAGGACATGCGTGTCGTTTCTCTGCTTTGTGAATTCTCTGATGTACTTTTAAACTGACTGGTGCCTTAAACAGTTTACTGCACACAGGACACTTGTATCGCCTCTTGCTTGTGTGACACTTCAATGGTGCTTTCTGCTCGTTGGTTGTCTTGGCCTCAGTGCAGACTTGAGAGCTTTGTCCTTTCTTGTCCCGGGTTCTCTTTGACCCTGACGGTAGTTCTTCACTCTCCTCCTCATCAATACTTACAATGATTTCACTTGGAGTTGCAGAACAGTCTGGATATAGTACAGAGAGCGTCTGAGAGTCACTGGTTGGTTCTGATACTCTGATACTGTAGTGCTCTTCATCTGATTGGGTCTGTTCATTTGCATTGGTGGGTAGTAGAGAGTCCCTTTTGTTGTCCTGATCACAGTCACTTTCCACACAGGGAGGAATAAATATCAACTGTATGACCTCTGTGGTAGCAGACCTAAGTCTATGAAGCTGCTCTTCCTCCTGACTGGTCCGGAGTTCCTCTGTAATCTGGGTGGGCTCTGGGTCCTCCTGCCTCAGACTGGGGCTCCACTCCTGCTCACAGTGCGGCTGCTGGTTAGGGGGAACCTCCTCTTCAGGGAGAGTTACCTGCTTGGGGTCTGTAGAGAAGGAAAGGAGTAAAAATACTGAATAACAATTCAAAATACTTCACATTTTGAATTCTCTATGCCGTGCTTAGGGCTGTGGAGGTCATGAAATTGTCAGCTGGTGATTGTGAAGCAAATAACTGCCAGTCTCACTGTAATTGTGAAGATCTCTGGAATGACACATCGATCTCTGGAATGACACATCGTCCCTTCGACCTGTCCGAACATTGTATGGTCTGTTTATTTTTTTACCCGGGGCAGGGGGTCTTTGCGTTGCCTAGCAATTCAGCCTGGGTCCTCTACAAACCACTGATTAAAGTCAAATCATTAGACTACAATGTGAAAATCATCTTACCAATATTGTATTTCCCTGTGTGTAAATAAGTACATCAATATGAACCAATCGTATGGTTACATGTGGTACCGATAACTTTGAATGGTGATTTGGAACCAAATGTTGTAGGCCTACAGTGTGATAGGAGACCCTTTCAATGGTGATTAGCGACAATTTGACCTGAGATCGTGGGTGCATGTTGACCATAGAAGACATCATCCTCTTGGGAGAGCAAAGCAAACAGTCATTCTCAGTGTTTAACAACGGGCCAGCGCAGAACTCACATCCTCCCTACTGAGGTCTTCAGAGGAGATGACCACCCATTGGCTTGGTGGAGAGGGAATGAGGGTCATTTCGCTTTTTGTTTGAATGAGACTTTTTAGTCTAAACAAATCTTTCAACTGAATCCAGAATGCCAGTAATAGGGTTCTATTGCAGAAAGTTGTGTTTGTGAACAGACAAAAACAACATGATATGGTAATAATGAGAGAGAGAATTCTAAAATGGTAGAAACGTCAGCACAAGAACTGTTTGTCGGGAGCGCAATGGCGAAGTGAATCATTTTGTGTGTCAAAAATAATCATGAATGGTTCAAAGAAAATCAATCAATAAAGCCGGCCTTATTCGCAAGTGTCGGTGGAAAGTTTTTTTGAGAAATGACAAACGAAATATGAGCATGTGTTCTTAATGTTTTGTGTACTCAGTATATGTTAATATGACCAACTTTAAATGAATGCGCCTAACATACTGGATTTTATTTTCAATTCCGTATGTACTAATTAGCATATTAAGTTCCTATAAAAGTTGCATGTTAATTTCTCAAATTGTTTTAAAATATAACAAACTTGAAGTTTTACATAAAGCATAAAGATACGTTACTGTAGTATGCTGTAGTGATGTAGTATGCTGTAGTATGCTGTAGTGATGTAGTATGCTGTAGTGATGTAGTATGCTGTAGTGATGTAGTATGCTGTAGTGATGTAGTATACTGTAGTGATGTAGTATACTGTAGTGATGTAGTATGCTGTAGTGATGTAGTATGCTGTAGTGATGTAGTATGCTGTAGTATGCTGTAGTGATGTAGTATGCTGTAGTGATGTAGTATGCTGTAGTGATGTTGTATACTGTAGTGATGTAGTATACTGTAGTGATGTAGTATACTGTAGTGATGTAGTATGCTGTAGTGATCCCTATGCTGCTTCCCACACTTGTTATTTTCCAGATTGGATAACATCTAGACTCAGTAACATGTGGTGTCCTGTTCTTGCTAACTTTTGTCACCTGTCTTAATGCGGTCCTTCTCCTGCTGTTTATTCTGGGGTTCAGACTAAATGCAGTGGCAAATGTGCTGCTCACAGTAGACAGCAGCAACATGGACCTGTTCAATTGACTAGAAGGGTGTTGATATAGCTGTGTTTAGGCATGGTGTCCTTGTTTTCAGTCTGTTATGAGTGTTTCTCATTCTGCTGGAGTTGACCTAGTATTTTATTAACCCCTACCTCACGCATCCAATTGTTTCATTTGTAACTCACCCACCAAAATCTCAATATGCTGTTTTACATTGTGTTATTTGTGCTGGTCTAATTCCTATAATGGACAAGCAGAAGAACCCGTGGGCTCTCAGATAGAGCATTATATGAACTGTTCTTACGATATCCCAGGTTTGTGGCATTGATGAATAAATCATTGAATGTTTACTTAAATTCAGATGTTTTGTGTAAAAGGCTTTAGCTCAGCTGTATACCAATTAGTCACAAGTGTAAAGCAAATATTTGCGGCATTAGCCTGACCACAAAGGTGTCTTACCTTCGGGGGAGATGAGGTAGAGGGTAACCCTTTATTTGTTTTCCCAAAGCTCACCGTTGACACTGAACTTCTCACAGCAATTGAATTTGAAATATTTGAAAACCTTGAGTGCAGTCTGCAGAGGTCGTATCCTTATCTGCAGTTCTTTACCATTTTGATTTCTCTAAAACCATGTAATTGTTGGAGTTCAGGTGTTTGACGGGTGACTAGGTACATTGTCATATAAATATGCTTATTAATGAATGATTATGGATACATTCTGCAATGAGTTCATCTGGGTTTGAATCTGCAACAGAACATGTCAAGTTAGTTCTGAATTGCTTTACTACAGCAGTGCATTCTGACACAATGAATTTAAACAGGGTAAGCCTACACAAAACAACAGCCTTTATTTGAAGTTTTTTTTTTTAAATACACATTGGATTAAAGGAATTGTGGAAAAACGATTGGAACCATTTCCGTGTTTGACTGCTAAGTTTTACAACACGTCCCCTGTGGGGCTCAATGGTAAGTCCTAACCTCGTGAAAGTGTGTTGCGTGTTCCTGAGATGCTTCTCTATAACATGAAATACAAAGTATAACACCAGAACCACAGTTTCAATGTTGACCCCTAACACTAATATTATAGCTAGCTTACGTGACCAAAAGTATGTGGACACCTGCTCGTCGAACATCTCTTTCCAAAATTATGGGCATTAATATAGAGTTGGTCCCCCCCTTTTGCTGCTAACAACCACCATTCGTCTGGGAAGGCTTTCCACTAGAGGTTGAAACATTGCTGCTATAACAACCTCCATTCGTCTGGGAAGGCTTTCCACTAGAGGTTGAAACATTGCTGCTATAACAACCTCCATTCGTCTGGGAAGGCTTTCCACTAGAGGTTGAAACATTGCTGCTATAACAACCTCCATTCGTCTGGGAAGGCTTTCCACTAGAGGTTGAAACATTGCTGCTATAACAACCTCCATTCGTCTGGGAAGGCTTTCCACTAGAGGTTGAAACATTGCTGCTATAACAACCTCCATTCGTCTGGGAAGGCTTTCCACTAGAGGTTGAAACATTGCTGCTATAACAACCTCCATTCGTCTGGGAAGGCTTTCCACTAGAGGTTGAAACATTGCTGCTATAACAACCTCCATTCGTCTGGGAAGGCTTTCCACTAGAGGTTGAAACATTGCTGCTATAACAACCTCCATTCGTCTGGGAAGGCTTTCCACTAGAGGTTGAAACATTGCTGCTATAACAACCTCCATTCGTCTGGGAAGGCTTTCCACTAGAGGTTGAAACATTGCTGCTATAACAACCTCCATTCGTCTGGGAAGGCTTTCCACTAGAGGTTGAAACATTGCTGCTATAACAACCTCCATTCGTCTGGGAAGGGCTTTCCACTAGAGGTTGAAACATTGCTGCTATAACAACCTCCATTCGTCTGGGAAGGCTTTCCACTAGAGGTTGAAACATTGCTGCTATAACAACCTCCATTCGTCTGGGAAGACTTTCCACTAGAGGTTGAAACATTGCTGCTATAACAACCTCCATTCGTCTGGGAAGGCTTTCCACTAGAGGTTGAAACATTGCTGCAGGGATCTTCTTCCATTCAGCCACAAGAGGATTAGTGAGGTCAGGGACTGATGTTGGGCGATTAAACCTGCCTCAAGGTTGGCGTTCCAATTCATCCCAAAGGTGTTAGATGGGGTTGAGGCCAGGGCCCTGTGCAGACCAATCCGGTTCTTCCACACCGATAGACATACCATTTCTATAAGGACCTCGCTCTGTGCACAGGGGCATTGTCATGCTGAAACAGGAAAGGGCCTTCCCCAAAATGTTGCCACAAAGTTGGAAGCACAGAATCGTCTAGAATGTCATTGTGTGCTGTAGCATTACAATTTCCCTTCACTGGAACTAGGGGCTTAGCCCAAACCATGTAGAACAGCCCCAGATCTTTACTCTGCCTCCGCCGAAATGTACTATGCATTGGGGCTGGTAACAATCTTCTGGGACGTTTCCACTTCACAATAACATCATTTACAATTGACTGGGGCAGCTCTAGCAGGGCAGAAATGTAACTAACTGACTTGTTGGAAAGGTGGCATCCTATGACGATGCCACATTTAAAGTTTAAAGCTCTTCGGGTGGATATAATTTGTGGAATGTTCCTACGGAGATTGCATGGCCGTGTGCTCGACTTTATAACGTTACACCTGTCAGCAACGGGTGTAATTGAAATAGGGGTGTCAACATACTTTTGTATATATACGGTACAATGCATTGTTAACTGTTAAAACAAATGGAAATAACATTTATTTTATTGTATATACGTTATATACCTAGCCTTAGCAAGCTCTTTGCCAGCAAGATAAGCTTTTTTTAGCTATAATATTTAGCTAACGTTAGTTTTGCAAACGTTAGCTACTTAGCATCAAGTGTAGACGATAGAAGAAAAAAGGTCGTTAAAACATTAGTATATTCGTTTAGAAGACTTCAGTAAAACATTTTACCGGAGAATGACCTTCGATACACACTTTTATCACAAGCCAAGTCCTTGTTCAATCTGTGCCCGTAGTGTACAGTAGCTGCGTTAACGCAGCAGAGAAAGGCCTATAGGATCTCAGCGTGAGTCGCGTCAGCCAGGCTAGATAATTAACGTTAGCTACTAAACTTTAGGTCAAAACAGCTTAAGTTACCTGACCTTAGTAGTGAATACGATACGTCCACGGCTAGTGATTCAGCAAACACAATATGTTGTTATTCGATAACTTGGTGTAAGTGGTGGCTACAAACCTGCTCCGAAATGATCCAGAAGAAGCCCCCGTAAACGGTCGTTCTCTCCCTGAACCTCTGCTACCGTCTTTTCTACCACAACAAATATCTCTACCGCCGCTGTTGTCAGCCGCTCCCGGTACTCTGCTAACGTCTTCTCCGCCGAACCAAATATATCCACAGCCGCTGCTGTTAGCCGCTCGTTAATAAACACACTCAACACCTGTAGTTTAGACATTTTACGTACAAATCAAAATTTCAGACGCTCAAACTACATTTTCCTATTAGACCCACAATTTCTGCTGAAAACATGCGACCGAGCGCCATTACCGCTGTGAAATACGCAATAATAACTGAGTACTTCCGGGTCATGGATTTTTTTTTTTGCAATCCTTCAGAATAAGAGTCTTGTCCTGTATATTTTGTCAATTAATAATGATGGCGAAAATGGTGGATAAATGTGCACAATTATCGAAATGTTATACCACTTATCATACAAATAATAATTTTAAGTGTTTCTATAAGATAGTCTATATGAAGTGGTCAACAATGTTTTTTGTGTGGGTACTTCTATTATTCATTGCAGCATACATAATTGCCTGAACATTGTGTCAAAGTAAAAGAGAGTTCCATTCTAGTCAGGAGCACTTCTACTTTCCAAATCCACAAAGTGTAAAGCCCGAGGAGCATCACTGCTCATTTTGCAGCCCTTAAAGAGGGGCCCATCAGCTTAAATCCAGTAGTTTTTTCCCCTTCATATTGGTCATACATATTGCACCATACATAATTGTATGCTGTGTCTCAGTAAATTTCCAAATGCACCGAGTTTCCACCCCCAGCGTCATCATTGCTACTATTGTGGCCCTTTAAGAGTGGAAAATCCGCTTAAATCCAAATATGTGCATATTAGATAGGTTTTCTTTACACAAATGCATGTGCATAGGTAATCCCTGTCACATGCGGTGTCTACACTTGACACATACATGCGACTTCTGCTATCAAAATACGAAGATTGCACTGAAAGACGGGTTTAGACGCATAAAAGTCGCTTTGTGGTCTGACTGTGTTCAGATCTGTAGGCCGTCATTGAAAATAAGATTTTGTTCTTAACTGACTTGCCTAGTTAAAAAAAGGTAGTCAGGGAAACCAGAAAGAGGTATCATGCACGTTTTCAAGTTAAAAGTCTCCATTCTCTATTACTCCTCAGTTGAGTTTATCTCACATTTAAGTTGCTAATGTAATAGATGTGTTTGACACTGCAAGTCTCGATAGCACTAGCTGTATTATGCCAACAACAGTGACGTTTCTGTCCGCTGGGTGGATCTCTACAGCATGGGCATATCTCTGGGTGACGGTGGACATCCCAATGCATGCACCTTATCAAAATATGACAAATTCAATATTGCACCATCCCATTCTCTGGGCTAGAGAATGACCAGTAGTATCTACTAGAATAATGAAACATAACCAGTAGTATCTACTAGAATAATGAATCATAACCAGTAGTATCTACCAGAATAATGAAACATAACCAGTAGTATCTACCAGAATAATGAAACATAACCAGTAGTATCTACCAGAATAATGAGTCATAACCAGTAGTATCTACCAGGAATAATGAATCATAACCAGTAGTATCTACCAGGAATATCATAACCAGTAGTATCTACCAGGAATATCATAACCAGTAGTATCTACCAGAATAATGAAACATAACCAGTAGTATCTACCAGGAATATCATAACCAGTAGTATCTACCAGGAATAATGAATCATAGCCAGTAGTATCTGCCAGGAATATCATAACCAGTAGTATCTACCAGGAATAATGAAACATAACCAGTAGTATCTACCAGAATAATGAAACATAACCAGTAGTATCTACCAGAATAATGAATCATAACCAGTAGTATCTACCAGAATAATGAAACATAACCAGTAGTATCTACCAGGAATAACATAACCAGTAGTATCTACCAGGAATAATGAAACATAACCAGTAGTATCTACCAGGAATAATGAATCATAACCAGTAGTATCTACCAGGAATATCATAACCAGTAGTATCTACCAGGAATATCATAACCAGTAGTATCTCCCAGAATAATGAGTCATAACCAGTAGTATCTACCAGAATAATGAGTCATAACCAGTAGTATCTACCAGGAATATCATAACCAGCAGTATCTACCAGGAATATCATAACCAGTAGTATCTACCAGGAATAATTAAACATAACCAGTAGTATCTACCAGAATAATGAATCATAACCAGTAGTATCTACCAGAATAATGAATCATAACCAGTAGTATCTACCAGAATAATGAAACATAACCAGTAGTATCTACCAGAATAATGAGTCATAACCAGTAGTATCTACCAGAATAATGAAACATAACCCGTAGTATCTACTAGAATAATGAAACATAGGATCCTTCTCACCCCCCCCCCCTTAAAAGATTTAGATGCACTATTGTAAAGTGGCTGTTCCACTGGATGTCATAAGGTGAACGCACCAATTTGTAAGTCGCTCTGGATAAGAGCGTCTGCTAAATGACTTAAATGTAAATGTAAATGTAATAATGAAACATAACCAGTAGTATCTACCAGGAATATCATAACCAGTAGTATCTACTAGAATAATGAAACATAACCAGTAGTATCTACCAGGAATATCATAACCAGTAGTATCTACTAGAATAATGAAACATAACCAGTAGTATCTACCAGGAATATCATAACCAGTAGTATCTACTAGAATAATGAAACATAACCAGTAGTATCTACCAGGAATATCATAACCAGTAGTATCTACTAGAATAATGAAACATAACCAGTAGTATCTACCAGGAATATCATAACCAGTAGTATCTACCAGAATAATGAAACATAACCAGTAGTATCTACCAGAATAATGAATCATACAGTAATAATCATAATAATAGATGTTTGGTTGATCTATTAATTATGTATGACCACTGGAGCCTTTGCCACTCCAAATATTTTCTTTATAGAATATTTTTATTCTTATTTATCATCCCTTAACATCTTGCCAAAGCATATTCTGTGAGAGGGGTTCATATAAACGTAAAATCATTTTACATGATTCGGGTCATGAACATATGGACTTTGAAATGAACAAGGGAGAGATTAAATGTAGGCTAAGTCTGGCATAAATTTATTCCCGCACTTTACAATAACTCTGTTGCAGTGGTTTTAGGGAGTCTTCGTAAAGGCTAAACTGCTTGTTCGTGTAGAACTCATCATAGGCTTTTTGGTGTACATTTATTTTGTTGGTGAGATGAAACTGCCAAAACTTTGAAAGGTATAATTGTACGTCAGAATTGCAACAACAAGATTTGTTCAAGCCTAAAATGTTGGTCCGTAATCATAACACGGTGTTTGTATGTTCACAGATGAAATGCCACGTTTCCGTTTCATAAATTGCTTTTCTTATGAGCATAGCAATTAACGTATGGATTTTCTTACGAACCTAGCGATATGTACGTTCAACCTTTTGGCAGGTATCTTGCTCCATATCAACTAGCCTGACTGCTAGAGAAACCTGGGTAAGATCTCAAGGGCATACTCCTCATGTTCTCTCCTTCTCAAAAACCATTAGAGGAGAAGGTCAGAGGGGAGGGACCTCTGGCTTTCTCATCCAATGGGTTTTGAGGAGATGAGGAGAGAGGACGAAAAGTATGTAACTGAGATGTTATCTTTGTCTTTTCAAATATAGCATGGCACAGATGTTGGACCGGGGCTAGTTCAAATTGTGGTCTAGTAGCTTGGCTGGCCAGTGCCCAAAATCCTTCAATTCCATCCCTGAGTAGAAAAGTGTAAATAATCGGTATTTATAATTGAAATATGACAAATAATTGTCTAAATATGAACAATGATTCAAATGTGTTCATATTGTTACATTTGCATTGCATTTGGGTTTCAGAACATGTTCCAAGGTCAAATGAAAGAACAACTCATCTCTGTATACATCACATGAATATAACACTGGACAGGAAAAACGACCGATTGTGTGCAAAATACTGAGGTAAATCAACTTCCGGGTTGGTGATGTAAGTGACATTGGTGACCCAATGAAATTCAAGCTAAGGTGAGAGGAATACAATTCTAAACACTATTTCCAGTTGTGCATCTACTAACACTGAAAGTAGGATAAAATCTGTTTCGTCATTCTCATTTTGTCTAGGTGTGTATTTCCTTATTGAGATCTTAATTCCTTATCTACATCTTAATTACAAAATAAACTGTCACTAAGGTGGGCATTCTATGTTCTTTTTTCTATGTTTTTGTATTTCTTTGTTTTTGGCCGGGTATGGTTCTCAATCAGGGACAGCTGTCTGTCGTTGTCTCTGATTGAGAACCATACATAGGTAGCTCTTGCCCGCATAGGTTTTGTGGATAGTTGCTTTCTGTTTTTGTGTCTGCACCAGACAGAACTGTTTCGGTTGTTCTCTTTGTTGTTTTGTCATTCAGTGTTCTATTAAATAATGAACACGCTGCACCTTGGTCCTCACCTTCTTCCACCAACAGCCGTTACATAAACACTCCCCCCTCATCCTATCCTAGCTCAAAGCCCATCCCACCTACACACTGAGTAGCTTCAAGTTAAATACAAGTGTTTTTAAATTGCATTAGCTAAATCAGCTGTTAGAAAACACAAGTTAAGAGTTTCTTCCAGTGGTGCATGAATGTTTAACTTCAGGAGGCTGAAGAAAATCAGCTTGGCCCCTAAAACCCTCACAAACTTATACAGATGCACTATTGAGAGCCTCCTGTCGAGCTTCATTGCCTGGTACGGCAACTGCACCGCCCGTAATCCAGAACTCTCTAGAGGATGGTGCTGTCTTCCTAACCCATGACCGGGGGCACACTGCCTGCCCTCCCAGACACATACAGCACCCGATGTCACAGGAAGGCCAAAAAGAATATCAAGGACAACAACCAGCCGAGCCACAGCTCTGCTATCATCCAGAAGACGAGGTCAGTACAGGTGCATCAAAGCTGGGACCGAGAGACTGAAAAACATCTTCTATCTCAAGGCCATCAGACGATTAAATAGCCATCACTAGCCAACCTCTACCCAGTACCCTGCCCTGAACTTAGTCACTGTCACCAGCCGGCTATCACCTCGTTACTCAACCCTGCAACTTAGAAGCTCCTGCCCTATGTACATAGACATGGAATCACTGGTCACGTTAATAATGGAACACTGGTCACTTTAATAATGGAACACCGGTCACTTTAATGGAACACCGGTCACTTTAATAATGGAACACCGGTCACTTTAATGGAACACCGGTCACTTTAATGGAACACCGGTCACTTTAATAATGGAACACCGGTCACTTTAATAATGGAACACTGGTCACTTTAATGGAACACCGGTCACTTTAATGGAACACTGGTCACTTTAATAATGGAACACCGGTCACTTTAATAATGGAACACCGGTCACTTTAATAGAACACTGGTCACTTTAATGGAACACCGGTCACTTTAATAATGGAACACAGGTCACTTTAATAATGGAACACCGGTCACTTTAATGGAACTGTTACGGATACAGTTATCCTGTGTATGTGTTTCTTTTCTCTCCTTCTCCCCTCACAGGTGAAAATCATCACTCCCCAATCAGTCAACAATCAATCATCAATCAGAAGACACACCTCCTCCTATTTCCTACCCTATCACAGTTCCTTCCCCATGGTTTAAAAACCCCATCATTTGTTTGTTCTAAAGCAATCGCTAGCTCAATCGCTAGCTCAATCGCTCAATCGCTAGCTCAATCGCTAGCTCAATCTCTCTGTAAATGCCATGTCTGTAGGTCTCTGTGTTTCACTCTCGCTTTGTGTCTTAACCTCTCTTTTGTTTAAAGCACCTCCATAGCACTTTGTCATCACCTGTGAGTATTGTTTTTGGTTATGGTGTTTGTTTGTTGCTGGTGGGAAAAGGGGGAAACCAAGACAAGTCGCCCATGGGCATACACTACCCGTAGGTGAACTTTGTTAAATACACTAGTTAGAACTGGGCGGACCACCCACTGTATTTTTGGTTAGTTAGTTAGCTGTTGTTAAAGTAGGCTAGTCTAGCTTAGGGGTGTTTTTGAATACTTATTGTTTCTTTTCTTGGGTCCAGCTCAGCCCCTTTTCCTGCTCCCCCCATTACCGTGTGTTTATAAATAAACCTGGAGTTTGACGGTATATTTCTGTTATCGTGGTTATTTCGTTCACACTTTTACTTTGTCACAATTTTACATTTACATTTAAGTCATTTAGCAGACGCTCTTATCCAGAGCGACTTACAAATTGGTGCGTTCACCTTAAGACATCCAGTGGAACAGCCACTTTACAATAGTGCATCTAAATCTAGTAAGGGGGGTGAGAAGGATTACTTTATCCTATCCTAGGTATTCCTGAAAGAGGTGGGGTTTCAGGTGTCTCCGGAAGGTGGTGATTGACTCCGCTGTCCTGGCGTCGTGAGGGAGTTTGTTCCACCATTGGGGGGCCAGAGCAGCGAACAGTTTTGACTGGGCTGCGCAGGAACTGTACTTCCTCAGTGGTAGGGAGGCGAGCAGGCCAGAGGTGGATGAACGCAGTGCCCTTGTTTGGGTGTAGGGCCTGATCAGAGCCTGGAGGTACTGAGGTGCCGTTCCCCTCACAGCTCCGTAGGCAAGCACCATGGTCTTGTAGCGGATGCGAGCTTCAACTGGAAGCCAGTGGAGAGAGCGGAGGAGCGGGGTGACGTGAGAGAACTTGGGAAGGTTGAACACCAGACGGGCTGCGGCGTTCTGGATGAGTTGTAGGGGTTTAATGGCACAGGCAGGAGCCCAGCCAACAGCGAGTTGCAGTAATCCAGACGGGAGATGACAAGTGCCTGGATTAGGACCTGCGCCGCTTCCTGTGTGAGGCAGGGTCGTACTCTGCGGATGTTGTAGAGCATGAACCTACAGGAACGGGCCACCGCCTTGATGTTAGTTGAGAACGACAGGGTGTTGTCCAGGATCACGCCAAGGTTCTTAGCGCTCTGGGAGGAGGACACAATGGAGTTGTCAACCGTGATGGCGAGATCATGGAACGGGCAGTCCTTCCCCAGGAGGAAGAGCAGCTCCGTCTTGCCGAGGTTCAGCTTGAGGTGGTGATCCGTCATCCACACTGATATGTCTGCCAGACATGCAGAGATGCGATTCGCCACCTGGTCATCAGAAGGGGAAAGGAGAAGATTAATTGTGTGTCGTCTGCATAGCAATGATAGAAGAGACCATGTGAGGTTATGACAGAGCCAAGTGACTTGGTGTATAGCGAGAATAGGAGAGGGCCTAGAACAGAGCCCTGGGGACGCCAGTGGTGAGAGCGCGTGGTGAGGAGACAGATTCTCGCCACGCCACCTGGTAGGAGCGACCTGTCAGGTAGGACGCAATCCAAGCGTGGGCCGCGCCGGAGATGCCCAACTCGGAGAGGGTGGAGAGGAGGATCTGATGGTTCACAGTATCGAAGGCAGCCGATAGGTCTAGAAGGATGAGAGCAGAGGAGAGAGAGTTAGCTTTAGCAGTGCGGAGCGCCTCCGTGATACAGAGAAGAGCAGTCTCAGTTGAATGACTAGTCTTGAAACCTGACTGATTTGGATCAAGAAGGTCATTCTGAGAGAGATAGCGGGAGAGCTGGCCAAGGACGGCACGTTCAAGAGTTTTGGAGAGAAAAGAAAGAAGGGATACTGGTCTGTAGTTGTTGACATCGGAGGGATCGAGTGTAGGTTTTTTCAGAAGGGGTGCAACTCTCGCTCTCTTGAAGACGGAAGGGACGTAGCCAGCGGTCAGGGATGAGTTGATGAGCGAGGTGAGGTAAGGGAGAAGGTCTCCGGATATGGTCTGGAGAAGAGAGGAGGGGATAGGGTCAAGCGGGCAGGTTGTTGGGCGGCCGGCCGTCACAAGACGCGAGATTTCATCTGGAGAGAGAGGGAGAAAGAGGTCAGAGCACAGGGTAGGGCAGTGTGAGCAGAACCAGCGGTGTCGTTTGACTTAGCAAACGAGGATCGGATGTCGTCGACCTTCTTTTCAAAATGGTTGACGAAGTCATCTGCAGAGAGGGGGGGGGGAAAGGAAAGGAGGATTCAGGAGGGAGGAGAAGGTGGCAAAGAGCTTCCTAGGGTTAGAGGCAGATGCTTGGAATTTAGAGTGGTAGAAAGTGGCTTTAGCAGCAGAGACAGAAGAGGAAAATGTAGAGAGGAGGGAGTGAAAGGATGCCAGGTCCGCAGGGAGGCGAGTTTTCCTCCATTTCCGCTCGGCTGCCCGGAGCCCTGTTCTGTGAGCTCGCAATGAGTCGTCGAGCCACGGAGCGGGAGGGGAGGGCCGAGCCGGCCTGGAGGATAGGGGACATAGAGAGTCAAAGGATGCAGAAAGGGAGGAGAGGAGGGTTGAGGAGGCAGAATCAGGAGATAGGTTGGAGAAGGTTTGAGCAGAGGGAAGAGATGATAGGATGGAAGAGGAGAGAGTAGCGGGGGAGAGAGAGCGAAGGTTGGGACGGCGCGATACCATCCGAGTAGGGGCAGTGTGGGAAGTGTTGGATGAGAGCGAGAGGGAAAAGGATACAAGGTAGTGGTCGGAGACTTGGAGGGGAGTTGGAGTGAGGTTAGTGGAAGAACAGCATCTAGTAAAGATGAGGTCGAGCGTATTGCCTGCCTTGTGAGTAGGGGGGGAAGGTGAGAGGGTGAGGTCAAAAGAGGAGAGGAGTGGAAAGGAGGCAGAGAGGAATGAGTCAAAGGTAGACGTGGGGAGGTTAAAGTCGCCCAGAACTGTGAGAGGTGAGCCGTCCTCAGGAAAGGAGCTTATCAAGGCATCAAGCTCATTGATGAACTCTCCGAGGGAACCTGGAGGGCGATAAATGATAAGGATGTTAAGCTTGAAAGGGCTGGTAACTGTGACAGCATGGAATTCAAAGGAGGCGATAGACAGATGGGTAAGGGGAGAAAGAGAGAATGACCACTTGGGAGAGATGAGGATCCCGGTGCCACCACCCCGCTGACCAGAAGCTCTCGGGGTGTGCGAGAACACGTGGGCGGACGAAGAGAAAGCAGTAGGAGTAGCAGTGTTATCTGTGGTGATCCATGTTTCCGTCAGTGCCAAGAAGTCGAGGGACTGGAGGGAGGCATAGGCTGAGATGAACTCTGCCTTGTTGGCCGCAGATCGGCAGTTCCAGAGGCTACCGGAGACCTGGAACTCCACGTGGGTCGTGCGCGCTGGGACCACCAGATTAGGGTGGCCGCGGCCACGCGGTGTGGAGCGTTTGTATGGTCTGTGCAGAGAGGAGAGAACAGGGATAGACAGACACATAGTTGACAGGCTACAGAAGAGGCTACGCTAATGCAAAGGAGATTGGAATGACAAGTGGACTACACGTCTCGAATGTTCAGAAAGTTAAGCTTACGTAGCAAGAATCTTATTGACTAAAATGATTAAAATGATACAGTACTGCTGAAGTAGGCTAGCTGGCAGTGGCTGCGTTGTTGACTTTGTAGGCTAGCTGGCAGTGGCTGCGTTGTTGGCACTACACTAATCAAGTCGTTCCGTTGAGTGTGATAGTTTCTACAGTGGTGCTATTAGGGGGCTAGCTGGCTAGCTAGCAGTGTTAATTACGTTACGTTGCGTTAAAAGAACGACAATAGCTGGCTAGCTAACCTAGAAAATCGCTCTAGACTACACAATTATCTTTGATACAAAGACGGCTATGTAGCTAGCTATGTAGCTAGCTACGATCAAACAAATCAAACCGTTGTACTGTAATGAAATGAAATGAAAATGTGATACACTGGTACACTGGTCACTTTAATAATGGAACACTGGTCACTTTAATAATGGAACGCCGGTCACTTTAATAATGGAACCCAGGTCACTTTAATAATGGAACACTGGTCACTTTAATAATGGAACACTGGTCACTTTAATAATGGAACACAGGTCACTTTAATAATGGAACACTGGTCACTTTAATAATGGAACACTGGTCACTTTAATGGAACACTGGTCACTTTAATGGAACACCGGTCACTTTAATAATGGAACACCGGTCACTTTAATAATGGAACACCGGTCACTTTAATAATGGAACACCGGTCACTTTAATGGAACACCGGTCACTTTAATGGAACATCGGTCACTTTAATGGAACACCAGTCACTTTAATAATGGAACACCGGTCACTTTAATAATGGAACACCGGTCACTTTAATGGAACACCGGTCACTTTAATGGAACACTGGTCACTTTAATAATGGAACACAGGTCACGTTAATAATGGAACACTGGTCACTTTAATAATGGAACACTGGTCACTTTAATAATGGAACACTGGTAACTGTAATGGAACTCTGGTCACTTTAATAATGGAACACCGGTCACTTTAATAATGGAACACCTGTCACTTTTATAATGGAACACCGGTCACTTTAATGGAACACCGGTCACTTTAATAATGGAACACCGGTCACTTTAATAATGGAACACTGGTCACTTTAATAATGGAACACCGGTCACTTTAATGGAACACCGGTCACTTTAATAATGGAACACAGGTCACTTTAATAATGGAACACCGGTCACTTTAATGGAACGCCGGTCACTTTAATAATGGAACCCAGGTCACTTTAATAATGGAACACTGGTCACTTTAATAATGGAACACTGGTCACTTTAATAATGGAACACTGGTCACTTTAATGGAACACTGGTCACTTTAATGGAACACCGGTCACTTTAATAATGGAACACTGGTCACTTTAATGGAACACCGGTCACTTTAATAATGGAACACCGGTCACTTTAATAATGGAACACCGGTCACTTTAATAATGGAACACCGGTCACTTTAATAATGGAACACCGGTCACTTTAATAATGGAACACCGGTCACTTTAATGGAACACCGGTCACTTTAATGGAACACCGGTCACTTTAATAATGGAACACCGGTCACTTTAATAATGGAACACCGGTCACTTTAATAATGGAACACTGGTCACTTTAATAATGGAACACTGGTAACTGTAATGGAACTCTGGTCACTTTAATAATGGAACACCGGTCACTTTTATAATGGAACACCGGTCACTTTTATAATGGAACACCGGTCACTTTAATGGAACACCGGTCACTTTAATAATGGAACACCGGTCACTTTAATAATGGAACACTGGTCACTTTAATAATGGAACACTGGTAACTGTAATGGAACTCTGGTCACTTTAATAATGGAACACCGGTCACTTTAATAATGGAACACTGGTCACTTTAATAATGGAACACTGGTCACTTTAATGGAACACTGGTCACTTTAATGGAACACCGGTCACTTTAATAATGGAACACTGGTCACTTTAATGGAACACCGGTCACTTTAATAATGGAACACCGGTCACTTTAATAATGGAACACCGGTCACTTTAATAATGGAACACCGGTCACTTTAATAATGGAACACCGGTCACTTTAATAATGGAACACCGGTCACTTTAATGGAACACCGGTCACTTTAATGGAACACCGGTCACTTTAATAATGGAACACCGGTCACTTTAATAATGGAACACTGGTCACTTTAATAATGGAACACTGGTAACTGTAATGGAACTCTGGTCACTTTAATAATGGAACACCGGTCACTTTAATAATGGAACACCTGTCACTTTTATAATGGAACACCGGTCACTTTAATGGAACACCGGTCACTTTAATAATGGAACACCGGTCACTTTAATAATGGAACACTGGTCACTTTAATAATGGAACACCGGTCACTTTAATGGAACACCGGTCACTTTAATAATGGAACACAGGTCACTTTAATAATGGAACACCGGTCACTTTAATGGAACGCCGGTCACTTTAATAATGGAACCCAGGTCACTTTAATAATGGAACACTGGTCACTTTAATAATGGAACACTGGTCACTTTAATAATGGAACACTGGTCACTTTAATGGAACACTGGTCACTTTAATGGAACACCGGTCACTTTAATAATGGAACACTGGTCACTTTAATGGAACACCGGTCACTTTAATAATGGAACACCGGTCACTTTAATAATGGAACACCGGTCACTTTAATAATGGAACACCGGTCACTTTAATAATGGAACACCGGTCACTTTAATAATGGAACACCGGTCACTTTAATGGAACACCGGTCACTTTAATGGAACACCGGTCACTTTAATAATGGAACACCGGTCACTTTAATAATGGAACACCGGTCACTTTAATAATGGAACACTGGTCACTTTAATAATGGAACACTGGTAACTGTAATGGAACTCTGGTCACTTTAATAATGGAACACCGGTCACTTTTATAATGGAACACCGGTCACTTTTATAATGGAACACCGGTCACTTTAATGGAACACCGGTCACTTTAATAATGGAACACCGGTCACTTTAATAATGGAACACTGGTCACTTTAATAATGGAACACTGGTAACTGTAATGGAACTCTGGTCACTTTAATAATGGAACACCGGTCACTTTAATAATGGAACACTGGTCACTTTAATAATGGAACACTGGTCACTTTAATGGAACACTGGTCACTTTAATGGAACACCGGTCACTTTAATAATGGAACACTGGTCACTTTAATGGAACACCGGTCACTTTAATAATGGAACACCGGTCACTTTAATAATGGAACACCGGTCACTTTAATAATGGAACACCGGTCACTTTAATAATGGAACACCGGTCACTTTAATAATGGAACACCGGTCACTTTAATGGAACACCGGTCACTTTAATGGAACACCGGTCACTTTAATAATGGAACACCGGTCACTTTAATAATGGAACACTGGTCACTTTAATAATGGAACACTGGTAACTGTAATGGAACTCTGGTCACTTTAATAATGGAACACCGGTCACTTTTATAATGGAACACCGGTCACTTTTATAATGGAACACCGGTCACTTTAATGGAACACCGGTCACTTTAATAATGGAACACCGGTCACTTTAATAATGGAACACTGGTCACTTTAATAATGGAACACTGGTAACTGTAATGGAACTCTGGTCACTTTAATAATGGAACACCGGTCACTTTAATAATGGAACACCGGTCACTTTAATAATGGAACACCAGTCACTTTAATGGAACACCGGTCACTTTAATGGAACACCGGTCACTTTAATAATGGAACACAGGTCACTTTAATAATGGAACACCGGTCACTTTAATGGAACACCGGTCACTTTAATGGAACACCGGTCACTTTAATGGAACACTGATCACTTTAATGGAACACCGGTCACTTTAATGGAACACTGGTCACTTTAATAATGGAACACTGGTCACTTTAATAATGGAACACTGGTCACTTTAATAATGGAACACCGGTCACTTTAATAAATGAACACTGGTCACTTTAATGGAACACCGGTCACTTTAATAATGGAACACCAGTCACTAATGGAACACTGGTCACTTTAATAATGGAACACCTAAAGGTTGCAAGTTCGAATCCCCGAGCTGACAAGGTACAAATCTGTCGTTCTGCCCCTGAACAGGCAGTTAACCCACTGTTCCTAGGCCATCATTGAAAATAAGAATTTGTTCTTAACTGACTTGCCTAGTAAAATAAAGATAAAATTAAACAAATTAAAAATATACGCCAACAAGGGTGGAGAAACCATAGACCTACTGTTATCCTAATTAAGCAATAAGGCACGGGGGTGTGGTATATACCACGGCTGTCAGCCAATCAGCATTCAGGACCCGAACCACCCAGTGTATAATAATTTGCTTTGTGTTAACGAGTCCTCGCTCCTGGACCTGTATTATTATCATAGTCACAAAGTAGGAGTACTGATCTAGGATCAGATTTGACTAGATCAGATTCGACAACCTGATCCTAGATCAGCACTCTGAAGCTGCATTTCCACCTAAGACTTACCCACAGTGTTTTACAACAACAAAAAGGCTCAGACGTTTGTGTTTCCACTCCACAGACCGGCTCCAGCATCTTTCTGGGCCATGGCCTCAGTTGACCTGCTGTGACTTGGGGCCAAGGACAGGCCACTGATACTTTGTCAGCCTGCATTTACATAACACTGGCTAACTGTGAACATAAATGAACACCTTCCACGATGAACACCTTCTCACAAAGCAATTGTCTTGAGGGTGCAGAGGTTGTACTGTCACAGAACTGATGGAAACAAATCAACAGGAGAGCCAACATTAACATAAACACTGGGGACACACTGGTGAGGGGGAAGTATCAGGTGGAAATTCACCATGAGAGGCATTATGAATACCGTCCCTGCTGTCTTAGTCAGATAGCCATGTAAAAATAAAAAAACAAGATCAAGTTTATTCAAAATTACAATCATTCAACATCCATTTTAATCAGAGGTTTTTGTGAACAATGAGCATTGTCCTTTAACAATGACTAAAGCTTCCTTTAAATGAAGATAGAAGACAGTTCAAATGATCCTATTTCATTATTTCAATAATCAATAAGGACTCCTGCTGCTCACAGATCAACAGACTGCACTCTTCAAAATAAGCAACATCTTTTCAAATATCACACGGCACAGATTTTGGACCTGGTTAAAATTGTGGTCTAGTAGCCCGGCTGACCAGCGGCCAAAATCCATGTTGTGTTTTTCTCGTACAGTTGTCAGTTAGAATAAGCCTTTCTATCTTCTGACTGACACATTGGACACCTATGGGTTCTCCCTCTTGTGAATATTCTTCTTGGGTGATTTAATAGAACTACTTTGATTGAAGCATTTGTCACAACCATTGCAGCTATACGTTTTCTCTCCATTGTAAACTTGCGTGCGGTGTGTCAGATCACCTAATGTTGTAAAGCATTTTTCACACATATAACACTTATATCGCTTCTCCCCTGTGTGTGTCTTCATATGTTGTGTCAGGACTGTGCTCTGAGTGAAGCTTCTGCTGCATACTGTTGCACTGGTATGTTTTCACTGCGTTGTGAATTCTCTGGTGGCTTTTAGAATACTTAATGATATCCAACGTTGTCCACATACAGAACACTTAAATGGTTTCTTGGATTTCTCCCCTGTGTGAGTCATCATATGACATGACAGGTATCCGCTCTGACTGAAGCGCTTGCTGAAAACATTACACTGATGTGATTTCTCCCCTGTGTGACTCGCTTCCAAGTGAAGCTTTTGCCGCAAACAGTGCACAGATAAGGTTTCTCTCCGGTGTGAATTCCCTGGTGGTCTTTGAGATTACTCAGTGATGTATAGCCTTTTCCACATACAGGATACTCTGTGTGAGTCTTCCACTCTCAGGAAAGTCATTGTTCGGAAGCTAAAGTGAGGAGAGTTCCTTACTAAGACCTAGAAAACCAGGTGAGGAGAGTTCCTTACTAAGACAACCAGGTGAGGAGAGTTCCTTACTAAGACCTAGAAAACCAGGTGAGGAGAGTTCCTTACTAAGACCTAGACAACCAGGTGAGAATTCCTTACTAAGACCTAGACAACCAGGTGAGTAGAGTTCCTTACTAAGACAACCATGTGAGGAGAGTTCCTAACTAAGACCTAGACAACCAGGTGAGTAGAGTTCCTTACTAAGACAACCATGTGAGGAGAGTTCCTAACTAAGACCTAGACAACCAGGTGAGTAGAGTTCCTTACTAAGACAACCATGTGAGGAGAGTTCCTAACTAAGACCTAGACAACCAGGTGAGTAGAGTTCCTTACTAAGACCTAGACAACCATGTGAGGAGAGTTCCTAACTAAGACCTAGACAACCATGTGAGGAGAGTTCCTTACTAAGACCTAGAAAACCAGGTGAGGATAGTTCCTTACTAAGACCTAGACAACCAGGTGAGAATTCCTTACTAAGACCTAGACAACCAGGTGAGTAGAGTTCCTTACTAAGACAACCATGTGAGGAGAGTTCCTAACTAAGACCTAGACAACCAGGTGAGTAGAGTTCCTTACTAAGACCTAGACAACCAGGTGAGTAGAGTTCCTTACTAAGACAACCATGTGAGGAGAGTTCCTAACTAAGACCTAGACAACCAGGTGAGTAGAGTTCCTTACTAAGACCTAGACAACCATGTGAGGAGAGTTCCTAACTAAGACCTAGACAACCATGTGAGGAGAGTTCCTTACTAAGACAACCAGGTGAGGAGAGTTCCTTACTAAGACCTAGACAACCAGGTGAGGAGAGTTCCTTACTAAGACCTAGACAACCAGGTGTGAGTTCCTTACTAAGTCCTAGACAACCAGGTGAGGAGAGTTCCTTACTAAGACCTAGACAACCAGGTGAGGAGAGTTCCTTACTAAGACCTAGACAACCAGGTGAGTAGAGTTCCTTACTAAGACCTAGACAACCATGTGAGGAGAGTTCCTTACTAAGACCTAGACAACCAGGTGAGTAGAGTTCCTTACTAAGACCTAGACAACCAGGTGTGAGTTCCTTACTAAGACCTAGACAACCAGGTGAGGGGAGTTCCTTACTAAGACCTAGACAACCAGGTGTGAGTTCCTTACTAAGACCTAGACAACCAGGTGAGGAGAGTTCCTTACTAAGACCTAGACAACCAGGTGAGGAGAGTTCCTTACTAAGACCTAGACAACCAGGTGAGGAGAGTTCCTTACTAAGACCTAGACAACCAGGTGAGGAGAGTTCCTTACTAAGACCTAGACAACCAGGTGAGGAGAGATCCTTACTAAGACCTAGACAACCAGGTGAGGGGAGTTCCTTACTAAGACCTAGACAACCAGGTGAGGAGAGTTCCTTACTAATCAGTGACCTTAATTCATCAATCAAGTACAAGGGAGGAGTGAAAACCCACAGACACTCGGCCCTCTGTGGAATGAGTTTGACACGTGATGTAAACCCATCATTGTACACCACACACACACATACATAAATAAATAAACAAACAGACAACTGATTTGAATCAAAACAAATCATTTAATCAAACTCATGGAAAAGAATGAAAAAGCCTTGTGATGGATAGTACAGGCCTGGGGTCCAGCATATAGACAGAACAGTGAGAGTAGGCGGAGGGAGCGTCCCGGGAATCTCTCCTTCCTCCTGAAGTGCGCACTCGATCACCAATCCCTCCCACAAAAAGGGAACAAGTGCACACTTTGGGAGAAAGGAGAGATTATTGGGACCCACTCAAAGATTCCTAAACAAGTGGGATCAACAAGTTAACTAGCTATGGTTTTGGCAAATACACAACACACAAAAGTAAAGATCAAATGATTTGAGAGTATCAACTCATTTATACCAAATCTATCTATAGTTGTTCATAGACCTGAGCTTACAAGACTGATGTTTAATGCTTTGTGAAATTACTCAACTGTGTGTGTTACTGTCATAGACGGATAATAAACCAACTACCTCGTGCCGTCTGGAGGACAGATTAGGACTGGTAACACGTTTAACGTCAGCATGCATAGTAAACCATTATAGCATGCTGATCAAACATGGTACGTCTGGAGGACAGATTAGGACTGGTAACACGTTTAACGTCAGCATGCATAGTAAACCATTATAGCATGCTGATCAAACATGGTACGTCTGGTACGTCGTTCGCTGATGTCATCTTTGTTTATATTGTGTGGGACATTTTATGGTTGTGAAAAGACTCCCCCGTCTGTCTTGACGCAGTGCAGAATAGTGTGCACTCTGACACGCACGTTTGTGGTAAACACACACGTATCATACCCGCTTGTTAACGTGTGCACACTGAGGTGCTACAAAAGCTAATTCCATTGTTAATTATCTGATCAGTGTAGGGCACCCTATTGGCAGCCTATTGGCACCCTGTCCCTTATAGGCTTAGTACACAACTTTTGACCAGGGCCCACAGGGTACCATTTTGGGACGCAGCCCGGGTCTTAGCCAGCACAAAGTTCTGCACTTAGAACGAACATAGATATATCATTTATAGAAGCTGAACGAGTTACCCAGAGGTGGTGATAAAAACAAAGGAAAACAAAAAACATACAATGACCTAAAACTAACGTTCAATCTTATTATAATATTTTGAAAGGATTAAAAACAAACTAAAAGGGAACGTCTGCTGACAGAAAAGCTCTTCTGTAGAGCATAAACATCACACACTCCCAATGGATACACCAACCAACTCAGAAACAACACACTCCCACAAAATGCTAAAAAATACCAAGTATTTTTTCTTTGTCTTTTTGTCTTTAAAGCTGTTCCTTTACAGAAGCCTTGGGAAAGACTCTCAGCCTTGGGAAAGACTCTCAGCCTTGGGAAAGACTCTCAGCCTTGGGAAAGACTCTCAGCCTTGGGAAAGACTCTCAGCCTTGGGAAAGACTCCCACAAGCTGCTGGGCAACTGGGATGAAAATCACTTCATGGTTTTACAGGAACTGAAACGGACCACTTCCGGATCATCAGAGGCTGAGAATGTGGTTCGGGGTCACGGGGACCTGGAGGAGGGTGGGTAGATGAAGGTACCTGGATGGTACCCTGATACTACAACCTGGCTGGTACCCCGATACTACAACCTGGCTGGTACTCTGATACTACAACCTGGCTGGTACCCTGATACTACAACCTGGCTGGTACCCTGATACTACAACCTGGCTGGTACCCTGATACTACAACCTGGCTGGTACCCTGATACTACAACCTGGCTGGTACCCTGATACTACAACCTGGCTGGTACCCTGATACTACAACCTGGCTGGTACCCTGATACTACAACCTGGCTGGTACCCTGATACTACAACCTGGCTGGTACCCTGATACTACAACCTGGCTGGTACCCTGATACTACAACCTGGCTGGTACCCCGATACTACAACCTGGCTGGTACCCCGATACTACAACCTGGCTCCCCTGCCACTCCCCTGAGTGGTGCAGCGGTCTATAGCACTGCATCTCAGTGCTAGAGGCTTCACTACAGACCCTGGTTCGATTCCAGGGTCTGTAGCCTGGCTGGACCGAAGAAACCAGAAATGAACACAAATACCTCTTCTCCTTCTGTCTTCTACATCTCTTCATGGGCCAGCCTTCCTGCATCTCTTAAAACTCTCCCTGCTCCTCTCCTCCCTCCCGCTCCCTGAGCTCAGCAGCAAACACACACACCTCATCACAATGAGAGGGTAAAAAGATTTTAGCCTATTTCAACTCATTCCACACAACAACAAAAAATGCTTTTTAGTTTCCATATTTCATTTTTCCACAAAAAAAGCTTTCTTCTCCTTCTCTCCATCAGTCTTCACTTCTGCATTAGCTTACAGGCTCCTCCTCCACTCCGATGGTATGGGAGGTGGCCAGCGGTTCTCAGCAGTTGATTGGTTGTTTGGGTGCTCTGGGCGTGGTCTAAGGTGTGACCCAGTTCAGCCCACTTTGGCCCAGGTGAGGAATGCGGGGATGTCTCTGACCGGCACATTCCTGGTCAGGGCTTTGACCCGCAGGTTACGGTCATCTGTCAGAAGAACCACCTCCCGACGCAACCGCACCGGACCGTCTGGTAGAGAGGAGAGAGAGGTTGGGAGGGGGGGGGGGGAGAGAGAGGTTGGAGGGAGGAAGAGGGCAAATAGGTAGGGGAGAGAGTGTGGAGGGGAGCAGAGGATGGGAGGGGAGGAGAGAGAGGAAGAGGGCAAATAGGTAGGGGAGAGAGTGTGGAGGGGAGTAGAGGTTGGGAGGGAGAGGGGAGCAGAGCAGAGGATGCGGGGGGGGGAGCATAGGTTGGGAGGGGAAGAAGTGGGGGGGGTTGAGGAAGGAGAGGATAGAGGGAAAGAGGGGGTTAATATAAAAGTATAGACAAATCAGGCATAATGTGTGTGTGGGTGGTGGTGTGTGGGTGGTGGTGTGTGTGTGTGGGTGGGGGTGTGTGTGTGTGTGGTTGTCTACCTCTCTTTGCAGGCATGAAGTCCTTAGCCTTGTCTTTGCAGTAGTGGAGACAGCAGGACAAGATTACATCATCATTGTTCCCCTGGAGAGAGAGAAAGGAAGGGAGGAGGTAGGGAGGGAGGAGAGACTGGTAAATCTAAAGTTGATTTTCAATGACAGCCCAAAATTGGATGAAAATGCATTGATATGCAGTCAGACTACTCCAAACTCATTCACATACTACAGATGGTAAAACATTGCACTGCAAACAGAGGATCTGGGTGTTTACACAGACACACACACCTGTTGTCCGGAGGTGTCTTCACTGCGGAAGGCGATAGACTCCAGTTGACTTCCTCTGCTGGTCAGCGCTCTGAGACAGGGCTCTCTGGCCTCAAACCCTCGCTCCAGAAACGCCACGGCAACCTTGGCCTTCTCCTGGACCGCCCGCGCATGAGTTGCGCCAGGGTTACCACGGGAACCACCGCCGCCATGACCACCGCCAGATCCTCCGCAGCTCTCCTGACCCTTCGCCAGACCATCCAACTCTGTTATCACTGGAGAAGGGAGAGAGACAGTGGGGAGAGAGAGAGAGAGAGAGAGCGAGAGCGAGAGACAGGGAGTGAGAGACAGGGAGTGAGACAGGGAGAGAGACAGGGAGAGAGAGAGAGGTGGATAGAAAAGGAGGGGGAGAGCTGTCTTGAGGCCAGTGAGGTGGTTGATGATGATGAAGTCAGTCAGTATGTGTGCTAGTTACCTATGAGGGGCACCACCAGTATGTAAGTCCCAGACTGCAGTAGCGTCTTGAGGCCGGTCAGGTGGTCGATGAAGCCATTGGTGTCTGGAACCAGGAAAAGAGGACGTACCTCTAACTCCAACTGACCACACGTCTGTAACACCGCCTGCACGGAGAGAGAGACACACCGCATGTTAACACACGTTACATGGTATAAACACATGTATACACACATGTTAACACACGTTACATGGTATAAACACATGTATACACACACGTTAACACACAGGTTAATACGCTCAAGAATTCAGGACATACAGTGGCGTCCGAAATTATTGACACCCTAAAAAAAAGATGATCAATAATGACAGTAGAAAGTCAATGCTGAGCTATACAGAACCAGGTAAATGTTGACAACTACTCACTCCAGGGTTTTTACATTTATTTATTTATTTTTATACTATTTTCAACATTGTAAAAATAAAGAAAAAAACGTTGAATGTGTAGACGTACCCAAACCTTTGACTAGTACTGTATAGTATGCACAAACCTTTGACTAGTACTGTATAGTATGCACAAAAAAAATGGGGAAATTATATTAATTTATACCAATACAATTGCTCAGAGAAAGAGATGTTTATTAAGTCATATTTTTTTCCTCAAAAAAAGGGTAGGGGTCAAAATTGACACACGTAAACATTCTTGTAAATAAACGAGTCAAAAGTTTAGTATTTGGTCCCATATTCCGAGCGTGCAATGAGTATGTTTACGTGCACAGGAATAAAGTCATATAAACAAAACTTAAAATCGGGTCAGTTTTCAGCTGTGGTAATATAATTGCAAAAGGGTTTTCTAATGATGAATTAGCCTTTTAAAATGATAAACTTGGATTAGCTAACACAACGTGCCATTGGAACACAGGAGTGATGGTTGCTGATAATGGGCCTCTGTACGCCTATGTAGATATTCCATTAAAAACCAGACGTTTTCAGCTACAATAGTCATTTACAACATTAACAATGTTGACACTGTATTTCTGATCAATTTGATGTTAATTTTAATGGACAAAACATTTGCTTTTCTTTTAAAAACAAGGAAACTTCTAAGTGACCCCAAACTTTTGAACAGTAGTGTACAGTCGTGGTCAAAAGTTTTGAGAATGACACAAATATACATTTTCACAAAGTCTGCTGCCTCAGTGTCTTTAGATATTTTTTGTCAGATGTTACTATGGAATACTGAAGTATAATTACAAGCATTTCATAAGTGTCAAAGGATTTTTTTGACAATTACATGAAGTTGATGCAGAGTCAATATTTGCAGTGTTGACCCTTATTTTTCAAGACTTCTGTAAGCCGCCCTGGCATGCTGTCAATTAACTTCTGGGCCACATCCTGACTGATGGCAGCCCATTCTTGCATAATCAATGCGTGGAGTTTGGCAGAATTTGTGGGTTTTGGTTTGTCCACCCGCCTCTTGAGGATTGACCTCAAGTTCTCAATGGGATTAAGGTCTGGGGAGTTTCCTGGCCATGGACCCAAAATATTGATGTTTTGTTCCCCGAGCCACTTTAGTTATCACTTTTGCCTTATGGCAAGGTGCTCCATCATGCTGGAAAAGGCATTGTTCGTCACCAAACTGTTCCTGGATGGTTGGAAGAAGTTGCTCTCGGAGGATGTGTTGGTACCATTCTTTATTCATGGCTGTGTTCTTAGGCAAAATTATGGGTGAGCCCACTCCCTTGGCTGAGAAGCAACCCCACACATGAATGGTCTCAGGATGCTTTACTATTGACATGACACAGGACTGATGGTAGCGCTCACCTTGTCTTCTCCAGGCAAGCTTTTTTTCCGGATGTCCCAAACAATGGGAGAGGGGATTCATCAGGCTTTACCCCAGTCCTCAGCAGTCCAATCCCTGTACCTTTTGCAGAATATCAGTCTGTCCCTGATGTTTTCCTGGAGAGAAGTGGCTTCTTTGCTACCCTTCTTGATGATCCTATAAATGGTTGATTTAGGTGCAATCTTACTGGCAGCAATATCCTTGCCTGTGAAGCCCTTTTTGTGCAAAACAATGATGGCAGCACGTGTTTCCTTGCAGGTAATCATGGTTGACAGATGAAGAACAATGATTCCCAAGCACCACCCTCCTTTTGAAGCTTCCAGTCTGTTTTTCGAACTCAATCAGCATGACAGAGTGATCTCCAGCCTTGTTCTCATCAACACTCACACCTGTGTTAACAAGATAATCACTGACATGATGTCAGCTAGTCCTTTTGTGGCAGGGCTGAAATGCAGTGGAAATGTTTTTGGGGGATTCAGTTTATTTGCATGGCAAAGAGGGACTTTGCAATTCATCTTATTACTCTTTATAACATTCTGGAGTATATGCAAATTGCCATCATACAAACTGAGGCAGCAGACTTTGTGAAAATTAATATTTGTGTTATTCTCAAAACTTTTGGCCACGACTGTATATAGTGTGAGGCTGTGTGTGTCTGTGTGAGTGTGTATATAGTCTGTGTGTGTGTGTATGTATATAGTGTGTGTGTGTGTGTGTGTGCGTGCATGCGTGTCTGTATATAGTGTGTGTCTGCGTATATAGTGTGTATGTGTGTGTCTGTATATAGTGTGCGGGTCTGTGTGAGTGTGTATATAGTGTGTGTGTGTGTGTCTGTATATAGTGTGCGTGTCTGTGTGAGTGTGTATATAGTGTGTGTGTGTGTGTGTGTCTGTATATAGTGTGCATGTCTGTGTGAGTGTGTATATAGTGTGTGTGTGTGTGTCTGTATATAGTGTGCGTGTGTATATAGTGTGTGTGTGACCTGTATCTTGTCCCTGCGTCGTTGCTGCTGAGCCAGTCTGTTAGTGAGGGCGCTGCGTCTGGCCCGGAGCTCTCTGATGTCATCTTCGCTGCCCCCGCCCTCATCCCCCTCGGAAACAGACGACTCCGCCTCCACGATGACGTCATCGCTCTAAGATACAGCACCACAGGAGAGAGGGGAACAGAGGGACATGTTAGCAGACAACACCTACACACCTGATTCAGCTAACCAAGGCATTCCTGACAGTGACTAGTTGAGACAGGTGTCTAACTCAGTGCTAGACTTAAAACAAATAATCAAGGATTGAGAGACAGAGAAACTTGGAGAAGAACCTGGAATACATTTGATAAGTAAGAGAGAGAAACAAACAAACACCTCTCTCTCGGTCAGTGAGTCGTGTCGACTGTGAGCGTCGCCAGGGCTGCTGGGTTGGGGAGAGGTTGCCATGGAGACATACTTCCCTCCCTTGAAGGCCAGAAGAGGTTGTTCCTGTCCACACAGAGCCTCCAGGAAATACTTCAACACTGTTACCCTTTTACAGTCTGCTGCTATTGCCTAGAGAGAGACATAGGGAGAGAGAAAGGGAAAGAGTGAGGGGGAGGGAGAGAGAGACAGAAAGGGAGAGAGTGAGGGGGAGGGAGAGAGAGACAGAAAGGGAGAGAGTGAGGGGAGGGAGAGAGAGACAGAAAGGGAAAGAGTGAGGGGGAGAAAGAGAAAGGGAGAGAGAGAGAAAGGGAAAGAGTGAGGGGAGAGAGAGAGAGAGGGGGGGAAGGGAGAGAGTGAGGGGGAGGGAGAGAGAGGGAGAGGGGGGGGGGAGAGAGGGAGAGGGAGAGAAAGGGAAAGAGTGAGGGAGAGAGAGAGAGAGGGGGGAGGGAGAGAGGCGGGGGAGAGTGAGGGAGAGAGAGAGAAAGGGAAAGAGTGAGGGAGAGAGAGAGGGGGTGAAAGAGAGAGAGTGAGCAAGAGAGTGAGGGAGAGAGAGAAAGGGAAAGAGTGAGGGGGAGAGAGAGAAAGAGTGAGGGAGAGAGAGAGAGAGAGAGAGAAGAAAGAAAGGGAAAGAGTGAGGGGGAGAGAGAGAGAGAGAAAGAGTGAGGGAGAGAGAGAGAGAGAGGGAGAGAGAGAGAGAGAGAAAGAGTGAGGGAGAGAGAGAGGGGGGGAGAGAGAAAGAGAGGGAGAGAGAGAGAAAGGGAAAGAGTGAGGGAGAGAGAGAGGGAGAACATGTATGTAATGTATATATGGTGTATAAACTCACGGTATCCCTGGTGAGTTCTATGTAGCAGGGTTCCTGTGGGGCGGCGAGCAGCGGGACGAAGCCGGCCAGTAGCCTGTCTTCCTCCAATAGCAGCAGGCGGAGCTCCTCATCCCCCTCGCCTCCGTCCCCGTCTGCCTTGTACAGCGGCGCTTCCCCGTGGTCGACACGAGCCAACGCATTACACAGGTCGGCCAAGCTACGCCACACACCAGAGCTACAACCACTGGTAGAGAGACGAGGGACAATCAGTGTGGTAAAGTAACACCTCCCCACAGGAAGAGAGGAGACAGTAACACCTCCCCACAGGAAGAGAGAGGAGACAGTAACACCTCCCCACAGGAAGAGAGAGGAGACAGTAACACCTCCCCACAGGAAGAGAGAGGAGACAGTAACACCTCCCCACAGGAAGATCGTCCTGTGTTTGGATTGTATACTCACTCTATACTACAAGGCGGAGGATTCCATTGGTCGGGGTGTCCAAGCATCCAATCAGACCAGACTTTAACGCTGGGCAGCAGCTCCCTCAGGTCCAATGGGAAGGCAGAAACTCTCACCATCCCCTCCTCCCACTCATCCCCATCTTCTCTCTCCTCCTCGGGGATGGACTCTGAGAGATGGAGTGAGGGAGAGGGAGAAAAGGATAGGGAGAGAAAGAGAATCATTGTCTACCTTCCTAAGGAGTAGAGTTCTAGGTCAGGCAAACCTCTCCATCAAGGTTACTACAAGCTGTGTGGGTGGAGTTGGATTTTTGGTAACATGATATCCTCACCGGTCCCACTCCCACTCACAATAGCAAAGTAAAAAACAAAAACATTTGTCATTACATTTTTTGAAAGCAAGGAACAGTCGCCTTCCCTTGCTAGTAGTAACTAGCTATCAGCCTGGCTAGCTGGCTTTAGCCTGGCAAAAAACATAGCAAGCTAGCTAGCCTTTTTAGCTTCTCACTTCTCCAATGCGACATAATCAGATTCATCATTGAAAAGAAATATGCCCCCGGAAAATATTCTTCTACTTGTCGGTGTGACCTGTTAGGTTGTAATTATCAGAGTAAGAACTCAACGGACACTACGAAAGCTTAAACCAAGTGAATTCATCCCAGAGGGACGAACAGCTTAACCGACCAAGACATGGTTCCCCCAGTGGTAGCGACTTTATTGCTAGGCAGGAAATAAACTGTTCCTTCACTCTTATCGTGACCTGACCTCGACCCCCTTTCATCACTAATCCATGGCTCTCTCCCCTTATCAATGCCTGACACATGTGATCGATTCCCTACACTCAGTACATTCCAAGGTTCATTGCTCACCCACCATATACCTTCCTCCTACAGATAACCATTCACTTCTGGTGTAGGCCCTCTAAACCACCGCACTCAATATTTCAATAGGATACCTGATAATTAACCCTAAGTTTTAGGAGTCAGAACCAAGAATCCATCCAACCTAAAAACATGATCCCAGTTTGATATGCTGTTGTGTATTCATTCCCATAGCACCTAAAAAAACACCATGTTTTGGTCATGGAGGAAAAGCACATGGCTAGTTAGCTGGCTACGGCAGGTTCTACCATTTCACAATAGCCTGTTAGTGGGTTAGAGTGTTAGTGGGTTAGAGTGTTAGTGGGTTAGACTGTTAGTGGGTTAGAGGGTTAGTGGGTTAGAGGGTTAGAGTGTTAGTGGATTAGAGTGTTAGTGGGTTAGCGTGTTAGTGGGTTAGCGTGTTAGCGTGTTAGTGGGTTAGCGTGTTAGTGGGTTAGCGTGTTAGTGGGTTAGAGGGTTAGAGTGTTTGTGGGTTAGTGAGTTAGAGGGTTAGAGTGTTTGTGGGTTAGAGGGTTAGAGTGTTTGTGGGTTAGAGGGTTAGAGTGTTTGTGGGTTAGAGGGTTAGCGTGTTAGTGGGTTAGCGTGTTAGTGGGTTAGAGGGTTAGAGTGTTTGTGGGTTAGTGGGTTAGAGGGTTAGAGTGTTTGTGGGTTAGTGAGTTAGAGGGTTAGAGTGCTCTTCCCTTATATGAACTGTGTCAGTCAGACAGTCATTTTACAACCATACAATATATACAAATATCCCATCTGTGAATGACATACCTGCAGGTGTGTCTCTCAGTAGTTCTGTGCAGCGCTGGACCAGCAGAGAGAACATGGCCAAACCCAGAGCTGTAGTCTGCTCCTGTAAAACAGACCTCACCTCACCATCTCCTCCTAAAGGAAGGGAGACGGAAGGGGGAGGGAGAGGGAGGAAGGGAGGGGGAAGGGGGAGGAGAGGGAGGAGAAGGAGAGAGAGAGAGAAAGGAGGGAAATGGAAGGGGGAGGAGAGGGAGGAAGGGGAGGTGAGGAGAGAGAGGAAGGGGGAGGGAGGGAGATGGGAAGGAGAGGGAGGGAGGGAGGTAGAGAGAGAGAGAGGAAGGAGGTAGAAGGAGAGAGAAAGAGATCATAGGCTTCAGTGTTTTTGCACAATACTTTTGTACAATGTCGCTTTTCTCTGTGTGTGTGTGTGTGTGTGTGTGTGTGTGTGTGTGTGTGTGTATGTGTGAGCGCATGTGTTACCTCTGCTCTGAGCGTTGTGTATAGTGAACATGTTGATGGTGATGATCTGTAACATGCGTGTGCTGCCCAGGGGGGAGGGGCTGTGTTGGATCAGCACTCTGAACTCCTGGAGAACACGACTGACCACCTCTGGGAACGACTCCATGCTGCCACACAGTGGACATGTTGCTCATTTAACACTCTTACCCAGAGATACTAGGTAAGACAACCACATATCACAGTGATTGGAAGTAAAATCCTTCTTCAAAAACAACAGCATAATCTGGTAAATATGTGTGTTAGAGCATACACATAACCACACGGTCTTAAAAAAAAAATGAAGTCTACATATTTAATTCACGACCACACACACACCAAAATAACTCACCCCACTTTAGTGAAGAGTTTTCCATGAGCGTGGAGGAAGCTGAGTATGAACCTCTTATTGAGCTGAAGACAGACATGAGCAACAGAGCACGGATGAGTCAGATAGTAGGTCTAGCATTGATTAGTCATGTCTGTCCTGTCGCCTTCTTTCATTGTTCTATGCTATTTAACTGCTAGGTGAAGGGGACTGGTTATTACACTTGCTATAACAGCTAGGCGAATGGGACTGGTTATTACACTTGTTATAAGGGGACTGGTTATAACGCTGGTTATAACAGCTAAGTGAAGGGGACTGGTTATAACGCTGGTTATAACAGCTAGGTGAAGAGGACTGGTTATAACACTTGTTATAAGGGGACTGGTTATAACGCTGGTTATAACAGCTAAGTGAAGGGGACTGGTTATAACGCTGGTTATAACAGCTAGGTGAAGGGGACTGGTTATAACACTTGTTATAACAGCTAGGTGAAGGGGACTGGTTATAACACTTGTTATAACAGCTAGGTGAAGGGGACTGGTTATAACACTTGTTATAACAGCTAGGTGAAGGGGACTGATTATAACACTTGTTATAATAGCTAGGTGAAGGGGACTGATTATAACACTTGTTATAATAGCTAGGTGAAGGGGACTGGTTATAACACTTGTTATAACAGCTAGGTGAAGGGGACTGATTATAACACTTGTTATAACAGCTAGGTAGGTGAAAGAGACTGAACAGAAAGGTGGGCACCAGAACCTGACTATAGGCCAACTTACATCAGAAAAACAACAAAGGTAATTGAAGAGATGAAAAGAAAAAGAGAGGAAGGTTAAACTATGGTAAACAGTCTTCCAGACACAAAGACAGACATTTCTCATTAACTACTGATATAGTCATGGGGAAGCCTGTTAACTAACAGGTTTGACACATGGATGTGTGTTTGTGTGTGTGTGTTAGTAAAGGGCATTTTAAATGATTTCACTATTCAAATAATATATATATATATATTTTAAATATATATATTTTTTTACAGATATCCCGGATAGTCGAACTACATGTAAATAAATAAATAAATATAAAAAAACATTTGGAACGGTGTTTCAGTTTTGGAAATGGCTTGCTACACAGCCAGAGAAACATGGGAGAGAGGTGCTGCTCTGCTTGCAGCTGTGCGGGGGTCGGTGTGTTTGAGACGGGAAGGAGAGAGAGTAGCCAATACAGACTTGTGCTAGTTAGACAAACTTGTAGATGCCAGGGTTTTTTCTAGACAAAAAAAGGGCTTAGGTGGTGTGGCAGGGGGCGTGGGAATGGCAACGGCTGAATTGTTCAGAATATTGTACAGACATCCGGCCCGTATGATGCATTGTGCATATATTATGACTATATCAACAATGGACGAATGAAACAAATACCAAAATATTGTTTTTTGATGGAGTTTTCCTTTAGGTTTACACAAAGCATTTTTCCACCCCGAAAATGTTGAAAATAAAAATACATATACTGTTTGGACTTAGGCTGCCCGCCCAAGGGTTTCTATGGCAGAAGAAACCCTGGATGCCATAAGTTATCCATCATCCCATCTTGTAGTGCCTGTCTTGACGGCATCAAATCGATGTGAAGAAGCTAGCTGAGACAGCCAGCTATGTTAGTCAGCTAGCTATGTTAGTCAGCCAGCTATGTTAGTCAGCTAGCTATGTTAGTCAGCTAGCTATGTTAGTCAGCCAGCTATGTTAGTCAGCCAGCTATGTTAGTCAGCTAGCTAGCTACTAGGCTAATTGAGTCTATTTTGCTGTGCTTCCCATCCTTGTCTACAACAATTCCATTCAGATTAAACAGCCAACCAGATGGTCACTCGTCGCAACCTACTACCTTCTCGTTTAGCTAACTTAATTCCGTAATTTTAATTCAATTTTGCAATGATTAGAGATCTCCCACATTGCTTTCTACACGTGTAGCCTCGGACTGTGGCGCCACTGATTGGCCAACAATTACAACAAACACGTCCAGATTAAAAACAACAAACATTTGGAACGGTGTTTCAACTTGGGAAATGGCTTGCTACACAGCCAGCGAAACCTTTGTAAGACTACATGATGTATTTTTATCGGGGGCACGTCTTAAAAACGACATTAAAATTTGTATTGTTTTATTGAATGAAGAATTTAAAATGTCAGGGTATATCCATGTGTAGCAATATCACAAATCATTTAGACAAAGCTATTTCATTGTTAAAATAGGGCGTTTCTTTATTTTTTCTTTAAAAAAATGAATAGCTAATATCAGCAAATCTATTTTGCTGTGCTTCCCATCAAAGCTGGTCGCTTATTTCATTGTTTCCTAAAATCTTGTTTTTTTTTTGTGAATTGAATTGTCCAATTGTTGTAGTAGCTACTATCTTGTCTCTTCGCTACAACTCCCGTATGGGCTCGGGAGAGACGAAGGTTGAAAGTCATGCGTCCTCCGATACACAACCCAACCAAGCCGCACTGCTTCTTAACACAGTGCGCATCCAACCAAGAAACACCGTGCACAACCTTGGTTAGCGCGCACTGCGCCCGGCCCGCCACAGGAGTCGCTGGTGCGCGATGAGACAAGGACATCCCTACCGACCAATCCCTCCCTAACCCAGACGACGCTAGGCCAATTGTGCGTCGCCCCACGGACTTCCTGGTTGTGGCCGGTTACGACAGAGCCTGGGCACGAACCCAGGGACTCTGATGGCACAGCTGGCGCTGCAGTACAGCGCTCTTAACCACTGCACCACCCGGGAGGCCTTGTCTGAACATGTTTAACTAGAAGTCCCCACAAGAAAAGTAAACTAACAAAAACTGGGTTAGGGTTAGGTTTTTTGGTTAAGGTTAGTGTAAGGGTTAGGTTTAGGGGTTAGGGAAAATTGTATTTTGAATGGGACTACATTGTGTGTCGCCAACAAGGTTAGTTGTACAAGACTGTGTTTGTGAGTGGGTGTGTGTGTGTTTGTGTGTCTGCCTGCGTATGTGTGTGTGTGGATGTGTTTACGAGGGCGTATCTCCATGGAGATGGCGAGAGCGCCGCAGCCCACGACGCACTCTGTCTGTCCACTACGGAGGGTGAGTCACAGAGCCACCACTTCCTGAGAGAGAAAACATCTCTAGTGTGTGTATATGTGTGTTTATGTCTGTCTGTGTGCGTGTGTGTGAGAGAGAGAGAATATGGGTGTGTTTCTCTGACTGTGCCCTGTGGACAAGGGAACCTGAGAACCAGAGGTATTTAACAGAGAGAGTGACAGCATATACAGTAGAGGTCGACTGATTATGATTTTTCAACGCCGATACCGATTATTGGAGGACCAAAAAAGCCGATACCGATTAATCGGACGATTTTTCCCCCATTTTATTTGTAATAATGACAATTACAACAATACTGAATGAACACTTATTTTAACTTAATATAATACATCAATAAAATCTATTTAGCCTCAAATAAATAATGAAACATTCAATTTGGTTTAAATAATGCAAAAACAAAGTGTTGGAGAAGAAAGTAAAAGTGCAATATGTGCCATGTAAAAAAGCTAACGTTTCAGTTCCTTGCTCAGAACATGAGAACATATGAAAGCTGGTGGTTCCTTTTAACATGAGTCTTCAATATTCCCAGGTAAGAAGTTTTAGGTTGTAGTTATTATAGGAATTATAGGACTATTTCCCTCTATACCATTTGTATTTCATTAACCTTTGACTAGTGGATGTTCTTATAGACACTTTAGTATTGCCAATGTAACAGTATAGCTTCCGTCCCTCTCCTCGCTCCTCCCTGGGCTCGAACCAGGAACACAATGACAACAGCCACCCTCGAAGCAGCGTTACCCATGCAGAGCAAGGGGAACAACCACTCCAAGGCTCAGAGCGAGAGACGTTTGAAACGCTATTAGCGCGCGCTAACTAGCTAGCCATTTCAGTTCGGTTACTCCAGCCTCATCTCGGGAGTTGATAGGCTTGAAGTCATAAACAGCGCAATGCTTGACGCACAACGAAGAGCTGTTGGCAAAAAGCACGAAAGTGCTGTTTGAATGAATGTTTACGTGCCTGCTTCTGCCTACCACCGCTCAGTCAGATACTTGTATGCTCAGTCAGATTATACGCAACGCAGGACACGCTAGATAATATCTAGTAATATCATCAACCATGTGTAGTTAACTAGTGATTATGATTGATTGATTGTTTTTACAGATTTCCGATTGTTATGAAAACTTGTAATCGGCCCTAATTAATCGGCCATTCCAATTAATCGGTCGACCTCTAATATATACCTGAGAACCAGAGGTATTTAACAGAGGGAGTGACAGCATATACGGTGCATTCAGAAAGTATTCAGACCCCTTCCCCTTTTCCACATTTTGTTACATTACAGCCTTATTCTAAAATGGATTAAATTATTTTTCCCCCCTCATCAATCGACACACAGTAACCCATAATGACAAAGCAAAAACAGGTTTAAGATTTTTTTTCCAATGAGAGGAAGAGGGGAATATGAGCCGGAAAGACAGAAAGAAAGACCGGCACAGAAAAAGAAAGAGAGATGGATAATGGTGAATAGTTCCTGTTGTGTGTCTGGAAAAAAGGTAATGTGTGCCTCCATTTCTGTGTGTCTCTGTTGCTGTGTGTGTCTCTGTGGCTGTGTGTGTGTGTGTGTGTGTGTGTGTGTGTGTGTGTGTGTGTGTGGCTCTTTGTGGCTGTATATACTTCTTCTGGAGCATGAGTGAACATGTGCAGACCCACAGATGGACACAAAGAGACACAGAGGAGTATTTACAGCGTCCAATATAGAAGAACTGGAACAGACCCGGAAGAGAACTGAAAGAGAAGCAGAAGAGAAGCAGAAGAGAAGCAGCAGAGAAGCAGAAGAGAAGCAGACGAGAAGCAGAAGAGAAGCAGAAGAGAAGCAGCAGAGAAGCAGAAGAGAAGCAGCAGAGAAGCAGAAGAGAAGCAGAAGAGAAGCAGACGAGAAGCAGAAGAGAAGCAGACGAGAAGCAGAAGAGAAGCAGAAGAGAAGCAGCAGAGAAGCAGAAGAGAAGCAGAAGAGAAGCAGAAGAGAAGCAGAAGAGAAGCAGAAGAGAAGCAGAAGAGAAGCAGAAGAGAAGCAGACGAGAAGCAGAAGAGAAGCAGACGAGAAGCAGAAGAGAAGCAGAAGAGAAGCAGAAGAGAAGCCATAAAGAGTGGGTGTGCGTGGGTGCATACGTATATGTGTATTGTACTCACATCACTAGCGCTGAGGTTGCCGAGCTCTCCGTCCTGTTCAGAGTCTCTGCTGGACTCGCTGCCCCCGCGGTGCGATGAGAGAGCCCCTGCCTGGACGACAGGGCGAAGCCAGATCTCTACTCTGGCCCCCGGCTCCCCCCGTCCTCTTCCTCCACCCTGGACCCCCGGGCCCCTGGAACCCCCTTCTGACTCCTGCCTCCGCCCCATCTGGTCTGCCTGAATACACAAGCAGGGGACAGAACCAGGAGATGAAAGGCTTGGATGTGTTTGGTCTATGAATACATTAGCTGGTCTATGAAAGCAGTGTCGGTTGAGCTATCGGTGTATATGTGGCCAGTGTGTGTGTGTGTCTGACCTTGCGTTTGGCCTCTTCAAACAGACTCATGAGGCTCTCCTTGGCAGTGAGGATTGGATTGGAGGCCGCCAGGCTACGCATGTAATAATACACTGCATCCAACTTCCTCTTCTAGAGAGAGAGAGAGTTAGAGAGAGAGAGACAGAGACAGACAGAGAGAGCGTTAGAGTTAGAGAGAGAGAGAAAGAGAGAGCGAGACAGAGAGAGAGAGCGTTAGAGTTAGAGAGAGAGAGAAAGAGAGAGCGAGACAGAGAGAGAGACAGAGACAGAGAGAGAGAGACGGAGAGAGAAAGAGAGAGAGAAAGAGAGAGACGGAGAGAGAAAGAGAGAGAGAGAGAGAGAGACGGAGAGAGAAAGAGAGAGAGAGAGAGAGAGAGAGAGAGAGAAAGAGAGATCTTTCTTGTGTCTGTCGGTTTTCTCTGTCAAAATATTACTAACTATATACATTATTCACCATTTTCATGGAAATTATTTTTTGGGGGGGAGAAATCAGCAATACATACTTTACACAGCATTACATCAACACAACAGATATTTGTCTCGTCTCATCTTGTCCCCTACTGTAGAAAATAACACATCCTCTTACCGTGTAGACAGCCAGGAGGGCCAGCTGGTTGTAGGGTCGTCCGTTCTTAGGAGCAATCTGCTGGGCCTTCAGGTACCAACTAGAGAGGAGGAGGAAGAGGAGGGAAGAGGAAGAAAGAAGACGGAGAAGGTAGAGAGAGAAGAGAAGATGACTTTACACAAAAAGAGAGACCACTCCTGTGTAGGGGTTGGCTTCGAGGCAAGCAACACTGAAGCATGCATGAGAGCACCAGCTGTTCCGGACAACTGTGTGATCACGCTCTCCGTAGCCGATGTGAGCAAGACCTTTAAACAGGTCAACATTCACAAGGCCGCGGGGCCAGATGGATTACCAGGGTGTGTACTCAGAGCATGCACGGACCAACTGGCAAGTATCTTCAATGACATTTTCAACCTCTCCTCTCCCTAAGTCTGGAATACCTACACGTTTCAAGCAGACCACTATAGTCACTGTGCTCAAGAAAGAGAAGGTAACCTGCCTAAATGACTACCGCCCTGTAGCACTCACGTCGGTATCCATTAAGTGTTCGCATACCGCCCAACAGATCCACAGATGACGCAATCTCAATCCACACTGCCCTTTTCCACCTGGACAAAATAAACACCTATGTGAGAATGATGTCCATTGACTTCAGCTCAGCGTTCAACACCATAGTGCCCACATAGCTAATCACGAAGCTAAGGACCCTGGGAGTAAACACCTCCCTCTGCAACTGGATCCTGGACTTCCTGATGGGCCGCCCCCAAGTGGTAAGGGTAGGCAACAACACTTCTGCCACACTGATCCTCAACACCGTGGTCCAACAAGGGTGCGTGCTTAGTCCCCTCCTGTACTCCTTGTTCACCCATGACTGCGTGGCCAAGAATGACTCAAACTCCATCATGAAGTTTGCTGATGATACAACAGTGGTAGGCCTGATCACTGACAACGATGAGACAGCCTATAGGGAGGTCAGAGACCTGGCAGTGTGGTGCTAGGACAACAACCTCTCCCTCAATGTGAGCAAGACAAAGGAGATGATCGTGGACTACAGGAAAAGGTGGTCTGAACAGGCCCCCATTAACGTCGACGGGGCTGTAGTGGAGCAGGTTGAGAGTTTCAAGTTCCTTAGTGCCCACATCACCAACGAACTATCATGGTCCAAACACACCAAGACAGTCGTGAAGAGGGCACGACAACACCTTTCCCCCTCAGGAGACTGGAAAGATTGGTCATGGCTCCCCAGATGTTAAAAAAGTTCTACAGCTGCACCATCGAGAGCATCCTCACTGCTTCCATCCCCGCTTGGTATGGCAACCGCTCGGCCTCCGACCGTAAGGCACTACAGAGGGTAGTGCGTACGGCCCAATACATCACTGGGGCCAAGCTTCCTGCCATCCAGGACCTATATACTAGGCGGTAACAGAGGAAGAGAAAATTGTCAATGACTCCAGTCACCCAGGTCATAGACTGTTCTCTCTGCTGCTGCACGGCAAGCGGTACCGGAGCACCAAGTCTAGGTCCAAAAGGCAATTAATAAAACGGCCACCCGGACTATTTACATTGACCTCCCCCACTGTTTATTATCTATGCATAATCACTTTAGCCATACCTAGATGTACAAATGACCTTGACTAACCTGTACCCCCGCACATTGATTCGGTACCGGTAACCCCTGTATATAGCCTCATTATTGTTAAGTCATTTTGTGTAACTTTTTATTTTTTTTACTTTAGTTTATTTAGTAAATATTTTCTTAACTATTTATTGAACTGCATTGTTGTTTAAGGGCTTGTAAGTAAGCATTTCACTGTTGTATTCGGCGCATGTGATTTGATAGCTAGTAATTTACTGAAGTTACTGGAATCCTGTAATTTTGGTAATTAACAGAAAATCTATGGCAATCTATTGCAACTTTGGTCATTTATACTTTAATAACTGCATTTTTAAAATTCATATATATATATATATATATATATCTGTGTCCATATTGTCCAACAGTTCTTAGTAGAGAGACCATATGCTCCAGGAGAAAATAGCCTAATGAATGAAAAAAAGCATCTAATCAGCAATAGCATTATTTTCAATTACCTCTGCAACTTGCCCAATGATTGACTATTTTCACAACTGCCACCAGTTTAACGGCAAAACATATTGACATAGTAAATTAAATATAGTGCAAAAAAAATAAATAGGGGATATTTCATTTTTTAAATGTTTTTTATTTTACCTTTATTTAACCAGGTAGGCCAGTTGAGAACAAGTTCTCATTGACAACTGCGACCTGGCCAAGATAAAGCAAAGCAGTGTGACAATAACAACAGAGTTACACATGGCATAAACAAACGTACTCAATAACACAATAGAAGAATCTATATGCAGTGTGCGCAAATGTAGAAGATTAGGGAGGTAAGGCAATAAATAGACCATAGAGGCGAAATAATTACAATTTAGCATTAACACTGGAGTGATAGATGTGCAGATGATGATGTGCAAGTAGAGATACTGGGGTGCAAAAGAGCAAAAAGATAAATAACAATATGGGGATGAGGTAGTTGGGTGGGCTATTTACAGATGGGCTGTGTACAGGTACAGTGATCCGTAAACTGCTCTGACAGCTGATGCTGAAACCCTCAAATTAAACACCAATGTTATTCACTAAGTTTATGGTTTATACTTAGAATGTTTTAGAAGAAAACACTAAAGCAAACATTTACCATTAGAAATAAAAACATTTAATTGATATTTTAATTTTTATAAAATAATTCATACTTTCTCATATTTTAATAGCTAGAGACGAAACCCAGTTGTTTGTTCAATTGGTTTGATATTTATGGATATTATGGATTTTTTTTTTTTTTCCTTGTTGGACCTGCGTTTACAATGTATCCCATTTCAGTTTGCATTGTCAACACTGGCCCTTTGAGTGAATTGGCTAGCAGAGATGTAAACACCCCCCCCCCCCCCTCCCCACACACACACAGTTTTACGGGGCAGTTTTATGACCTTACAACCACGTCGTAAATACCACAGAGACTTTCCCCTGACCGTGCAAATGAGAGAGAGCTTCACAGTAAGACAAAGGGATTCTCCCGCTCAATTCTACTACATCCCAGAATTTGAGAATGGAACACTTCACAGTAAGACAAAGGGATTCTCCCGCTCAATTCTACTACATCCCAGAATTTGAGAATGGAACACTTCACAGTAAGACAAAGGGATTCTCCCGCTCAATTCTACTACATCCCAGAATTTGAGAATGGAACACTTCACAGTAAGACAAAGGGATTCTCCCGCTCAATTCTACTACATCCCAGAATTTGAGAATGGAACAATAGTCGTATTTTGGAGAATGTGAAAAGGGTCGGTGGAGAAGCCAACTACGACCCGTCCGTTTTGTTTCATGTTCGTGACCTCATACAGCCACATTACCCTCTGTTTAAACAGGTGCCTCAGCTACGAGGTTTGCATCCAATTCTTATAGAAAATGAATGAGTAAAGATGAAACTATTTACGAAATGATGTAATGTGATGTTCACTTTTAAAAATGAGAAAATTGTCTTCCCTGTAAAGTTGAACTAAGTCAGTAGCCACGCCCAAGTGAATAGGCATTGGTTGGAAATGATGAACCATCCCCTTTTCTACATTTCTATAAGAGCCCACGTGACCCAATTCACATTGAACTAAGCAAACCCCAGCGTGAGCTGTGGTGGCGAATAGTTGGACATCCACTCGACATAACAGAAATTCACTCGAGTTCCGAATAGCGCGAGGATTTGTCTTCACGTTTAAAAGGGCTAATTCTAATGTCAACCATACAGGCCAGGAAACATGGGAGCTTGAAATGGTATGAACTCTGAACTATTGATCACTCAAGAAGAAATGAGTCCTAGGTGACAGCCTATCAGACTGCAGCTGGAAAAGTAGCAAATCTAGTCCGACAACACTGACCGACGTGGACCAATCTCCAGAGTGAGATGAACCTCTCAGAACACGTGAACTTCTCACATGATGACCCGGAAGTTTCCACAAAGGACGAGGGCGACATCGACTGGGCAAACCAGAGCCTCACATCACCAGCTTCACGTAAATACAATGCATTGCTTTTTCCCGAATGAGTGATCGTTAGTGGCATATATATTTATGTGAGAATAGCTTCCCAGGTCCTATGAAGACCAATGTTGTCACGCCCTGACCTTAGTATTCTTTGTTTTCTTTATTATTTTGGTTAGGTCAGGGTGTGACATGGGTGATGTATGTGTTTTTGTTCCTGTCTAGGGGTTTTGTATGTCTATGGGTGTTTTACTAGTCTAGGTGTTATGTATGTCTATGGTTGCCTAGATTGGTTCTCAATTAGAGACAGCTGTTTATCGTTGTCTCTGATTGGGAACCATATTTAGGTAGCCATATTCCTTGGGTATTTCGTGGGTTATTGTCTATGGTTAGTTGCCTGTGTCTGCACATGTTTATATATAGCTTCACATTCGTTTTTGTTGTTTTGTAAAGTTTGCTTAGTGTTCTTTGTTTCATTAAAAAGAAGAATGTATTCACATCACGCTGCGCCTTGGTCTCCTCCATTCAACGAACGTGACAGATGTTCCTTAGTCTTCCTTCCAAAACCTCCTTCTCTTCTCTCTGAATTTACCAAGTTATAACCCCACTGTTTTGTCTTGTTTAGTCCACTAGGGACGGCATTTTACTGTATAATGTTATTATGTATTGTATATTCTGTAATTGTTTAATTAGTTAGTAAATAAATAATTGAGCCAATTGGTGTATGGATGATGTATAGTAAAAGGGTGGGTTCGTGCAGATAACCAACAATTTACGAAGTTCAGATGAGACTGACAAATGTAATAATAATAATTCATTAATAGAAGACTAATGGATCAGATATTAAAATATCTAAAGAGGTGAATATTTTCCATGGTGCCCCGACACGATCAGTTTAATCACGTAATAATAATTACAGAGAATTGATTTGATAAAATAAGTCTTCACCTTCAATGATACTAAAGACACGACAGTGTGGTTGTTGGTTTAGCTTTCTGTAACTGTGTAGCAAGTATATGTGTAGGTGCATATTGCATCAAGGTGTTACGATTTGTTTTCCAACTCTCCCATTATCTGGTTTTAATGTACATTCTAGAATGCCCTTCTAGCCAATCAGAAATTAGTATTCAACAATGCTGTGGTGTAAGCTACATTTACTAGTCGGGGGAATAGTCTCCCTGAGAAAAATATATTTAGCAAAAGAGACCTGAGAACAAAAATCACACCGTTTTCTCCATTGTGGAGAAACGAACAGGAACACACATGAATGGACATGTATGAATGGTCAGACAATGATGTGTTTTGTGGTAGCCAATAGCCACGGTTGATGTGCTACGTACCTGCGAGCCTTGCCGTAGTTAGCCGAGTCGCTGGCCTGCTCCCGGTAACGGGCGATGTCCCCCTGACAGATCAAACACCGCTGAGCACTGATCAGAGCATACCTCACCTGAACCAACACACATTAAACATGGTTAATTACACACACACACACACACACACACACACACACACACACACACACACAGTAGTAACCGTTTTGCGTAGTGGTCGTGGTCTGATGGCCATGCCGTCCATGTAATCCTCCAGCTTAAACTGAAACACCATCTGAAGCTTCTGCAGCAGCGCATCAAAGAATACTGCCCCCTGGGAAACAAACAACAGCATGATAGAAAAAGTTTAGTTCCCTGAAGAAATGTAGTCTGCATACTGTCACCAACACTATTCGCATTACAGTGCTGTTCACGCAATCAGTGCTTGTGTGTCTGTCTGTCTGTACGTGGTGTGTGTCTGTCTGTCTGTACGTGGTGTGTGTCTGTCTGTCTGTACGTGGTGTGTGTCTGTCTGTCTGTACGTGGTGTGTGTCTGTCTGTACGTGGTGTGTGTCTGTGTGTCTGTCTGTACGTGGTGTGTGTCTGTCTGTCTGTCCGTGGTGTGTGTCTGTCTGTACGTCTGTCTGTCTGTCTGTACGTCTGTCTGTCTGTCTGTCTGTACGTCTGTCTGTCTGTCTGTCTGTACGTGGTGTGTGTCTGTCTGTACGTGGTGTGTGTCTGTCTGTACGTGGTGTGTGTCTGTCTGTACGTGGTGTGTGTCTGTCTGTCTGTCCGTGGTGTGTGTCTGTCTGTCTGTCCGTGGTGTGTCTGTCTGTCTGTCCGTGGTGTGTGTCTGTCTGTCTGTACGTGGTGTTTGTCTGTCTGTGTACGTGGTGTGTGTCTGTCTGTACGTGGTGCCTGTCTGTCTGTACGTGGTGCCTGTCTGTCTGTACGTGGTGTCTGTCTGTCTGTGCGTGGTGTGTGTCTGTCTGTCTGTGCGTGGTGTGTGTCTGTCTGTCTGTGCGTGGTGTGTGTCTGTCTGTCTGTGCGTGGTGTGTGTCTGTCTGTCTGTGCGTGGTGTCTGTCTGTACGTGGTGTTTGTCTGTCTGTATGTGGTGTGTGTGTGTCTGTACGTGGTGTTTGTCTGTCTGTCTGTGTACGTGGTGTGTGTCTGTCTGTACGTGGTGTCTGTCTGTCTGTGCGTGGTGTGTGTCTGTCTGTCTGTGCGTGGTGTGTGTCTGTCTGTGCGTGGTGTCTGTCTGTCTGTCTGTGCGTGGTGTCTGTCTGTCTGTGCGTGGTGTCTGTCTGTGCGTGGTGTCTGTCTGTCTGTGCGTGGTGTCTGTCTGTCTGTGCGTGGTGTCTGTCTGTCTGTGCGTGGTGTGTGTCTGTCTGTACGTGGTGTGTGTCTGTCTGTCTGTACGTGGTGTGTGTCTGTCTGTCTGTACGTGGTGTGTGTCTGTCTGTCTGTACGTGGTGTGTGTCTGTCTGTCTGTACGTGGTGTGTGTCTGTCTGTCTGTACGTGGTGTGTGTCTGTCTGTCTGTACGTGGTGTGTGTCTGTCTGTCTGTACGTGGTGTGTGTCTGTCTGTCTGTACGTGGTGTGTGTCTGTCTGTACGTGGTGTTTGTCTGTCTGTACGTGGTGTGTGTCTGTCTGTGCGTGGTGTGTGTCTGTCTGTGCGTGGTGTGTGTCTGTCTGTGCGTGGTGTGTGTCTGTCTGTGCGTGGTGTGTGTCTGTCTGTACGTGGTGTCTGTCTGTCTGTACGTGGTGTCTGTCTGTCTGTACGTGGTGTGTGTCTGTCTGTACGTGGTGTGTGTCTGTCTGTGCGTGGTGTGTGTCTGTACGTGGTGTTTGTCTGTCTGTACGTGGTGTGTGTCTGTCTGTACGTGGTGTGTGTCTGTCTGTGCGTGGTGTGTGTCTGTCTGTACGTGGTGTGTGTCTGTCTGTACGTGGTGTCTGTCTGTCTGTACGTGGTGTGTGTCTGTCTGTCTGTACGTGGTGTGTGTCTGTCTGTCTGTACGTGGTGTGTGTCTGTCTGTCTGTACGTGGTGTGTGTCTGTCTGTCTGTACGTGGTGTGTGTCTGTCTGTACGTGGTGTGTGTCTATCTGTGCGTGGTGTGTGTCTGTACGTGGTGTTTGTCTGTCTGTACGTGGTGTGTGTCTGTCTGTGCGTGGTGTGTGTCTGTCTGTACGTGGTGTGTGTCTGTCTGTACGTGGTGTGTGTCTGTCTGTACGTGGTGTCTGTCTGTCTGTACGTGGTGTCAGTCTGTCTGTACGTGGTGTGTGTCTGTCTGTACGTGGTGTGTGTCTGTCTGTGCGTGGTGTGTGTCTGTACGTGGTGTTTGTCTGTCTGTACGTGGTGTGTGTCTGTCTGTACGTGGTGTGTGTCTGTCTGTGCGTGGTGTGTGTCTGTCTGTACGTGGTGTCTGTCTGTCTGTACGTGGTGTGTGTCTGTCTGTACGTGGTGTGTGTCTGTCTGTACGTGGTGTGTGTCTGTCTGTACGTGGTGTGTGTCTGTCTGTACGTGGTGTGTGTCTGTCTGTACGTGGTGTGTGTCTGTCTGTCTGTACGTGGTGTGTGTCTGTCTGTCTGTACGTGGTGTGTGTCTGTCTGTCTGTACGTGGTGTGTGTCTGTCTGTCTGTACGTGGTGTGTGTCTGTCTGTCTGTACGTGGTGTGTGTCTGTCTGTCTGTACGTGGTGTGTGTCTGTCTGTCTGTACGTGGTGTGTGTCTGTCTGTCTGTACGTGGTGTGTGTCTGTCTGTCTGTACGTGGTGTGTGTCTGTCTGTCTGTACGTGGTGTGTGTCTGTCTGTCTGTACGTGGTGTGTGTCTGTCTGTCTGTACGTGGTGTGTGTCTGTCTGTACGTGGTGTGTGTCTGTCTGTCTGTACGTGGTGTGTGTCTGTCTGTACGTGGTGTGTGTCTGTCTGTCTGTACGTGGTGTGTGTCTGTCTGTCTGTACGTGGTGTGTGTCTGTCTGTCTGTACGTACGTGGTGTGTGTCTGTCTGTCTGTACGTACGTGGTGTGTGTCTGTCTGTCTGTACGTGGTGTGTGTCTGTCTGTCTGTACGTGGTGTGCGTCTGTCTGTCTGTACGTGGTGTGCGTCTGTCTGTCTGTACGTGGTGTGCGTCTGTCTGTCTGTACGTGGTGTGTGTCTGTCTGTACGTGGTGTGTGTCTGTCTGTCTGTACGTGGTGTGTGTCTGTCTGTCTGTACGTGGTGTGTGTCTGTCTGTCTGTACGTGGTGTGTGTCTGTCTGTCTGTACGTGGTGTGTGTCTGTCTGTCTGTATGTGGTGTGTGTCTGTCTGTCTGTGGTGTGTGTCTGTCTGTCTGTATGTGGTGTGTGTCTGTCTGTCTGTATGTGGTGTGTGTCTGTCTGTCTGTACGTGGTGTGTGTCTGTCTGTATGTGGTGTGTGTCTGTCTGTATGTGGTGTGTGTCTGTCTGTATGTGGTGTGTGTCTGTCTGTCTGTACGTGGTGTGTGTCTGTCTGTCTGTACGTGGTGTGTGTCTGTCTGTCTGTACGTGGTGTGTGTCTGTCTGTATGTGGTGTGTGTCTGTCTGTCTGTACGTGGTGTGTGTCTGTCTGTCTGTACGTGGTGTGTGTGTCTGTACGTGGTGTGTGTCTGTCTGTCTGTACGTGGTGTGTGTCTGTCTGTCTGTACGTGGTGTGTGTCTGTCTGTCTGTACGTGGTGTGTGTCTGTCTGTCTGTACGTGGTGTGTGTCTGTCTGTCTGTACGTGGTGTGTGTCTGTCTGTCTGTACGTGGTGTGTGTCTGTCTGTCTGTACGTGGTGTGTGTCTGTCTGTCTGTACGTGGTGTGTGTCTGTCTGTACGTGGTGTGTGTCTGTCTGTACGTGGTGTGTGTCTGTCTGTACGTGGTGTGTGTCTGTGTGTACGTGGTGTGTGTCTGTCTGTACGTGGTGTGTGTCTGTCTGTACGTGGTGTGTGTCTGTCTGTACGTGGTGTGTGTCTGTCTGTCTGTACGTGGTGTGTGTCTGTCTGTGTATGTGGTGTGTGTCTGTCTGTCTGTGTGCGTGGTGTCTGTCTGTCTGTGTGTGGTGTCTGTCTGTGCGTGGTGTCTGTCTGTCTGTGCGTGGTGTCTGTCTGTCTGTGCGTGGTGTCTGTCTGTCTGTGCGTGGTGTGTGTCTGTCTGTATGTGGTGTGTGTCTGTCTGTCTGTCTGTACGTGGTGTGTGTCTGTCTGTATGTGGTGTGTGTCTGTCTGTCTGTACGCGGTGTGTGTCTGTCTGTCTGTACGCGGTGTGTGTCTGCCTGTCTGTACGCGGTGTGTGTCTGTCTGTCTGTACGCGGTGTGTGTCTGTCTGTCTGTACGCGGTGTGTGTCTGTCTGTCTGTACGTGGTGTGTGTCTGTCTGTCTGTACGCGGTGTGTGTCTGTCTGTCTGTACGTGGTGTGTGTCTGTCTGTCTGTACGTGGTGTGTGTCTGTCTGTCTGTACGTGGTGTGTGTCTGTCTGTCTGTACGTGGTGTGTGTCTGTCTGTACGTGGTGTGTGTCTGTCTGTACGTGGTGTGTGTCTGTCTGTACGTGGTGTGTGTCTGTCTGTACGTGGTGTGTGTCTGTCTGTACGTGGTGTGTGTCTGTCTGTACGTGGTGTGTGTCTGTCTGTACGTGGTGTCTGTCTGTCTGTACGTGGTGTGTGTCTGTCTGTACGTGGTGTGTGTCTGTCTGTACGTGGTGTGTGTCTGTCTGTACGTGGTGTGTGTCTGTCTGTCTGTACGTGGTGTGTGTCTGTCTGTCTGTACGTACGTGGTGTGTGTCTGTCTGTCTGTACGTACGTGGTGTGTGTCTGTCTGTCTGTACGTGGTGTGTGTCTGTCTGTCTGTACGTGGTGTGTGTCTGTCTGTCTGTACGTGGTGTGCGTCTGTCTGTCTGTACGCGGTGTGCGTCTGTCTGTCTGTACGTGGTGTGTGTCTGTCTGTACGTGGTGTGTGTCTGTCTGTCTGTCTGTACGTGGTGTGTGTCTGTCTGTATGTGGTGTGTGTCTGTCTGTCTGTACGTGGTGTGTGTCTGTCTGTCTGTACGTGGTGTGTGTCTGCCTGTCTGTACGCGGTGTGTGTCTGTCTGTCTGTACGCGGTGTGTGTCTGTCTGTCTGTACGTGGTGTGTGTCTGTCTGTCTGTACGTGGTGTGTGTCTGTCTGTCTGTACGTGGTGTGTGTCTGTCTGTCTGTACGTGGTGTGTGTCTGTCTGTCTGTACGTGGTGTGTGTCTGTCTGTCTGTATGTGGTGTGTGTCTGTCTGTCTGTGGTGTGTGTCTGTCTGTCTGTATGTGGTGTGTGTCTGTCTGTCTGTACGTGGTGTGTGTGTCTGTACGTGGTGTGTGTCTGTCTGTCTGTGGTGTGTGTCTGTCTGTCTGTATGTGGTGTGTGTCTGTCTGTCTGTACGTGGTGTGTGTGTCTGTACGTGGTGTGTGTCTGTCTGTCTGTACGTGGTGTGCGTCTGTCTGTCTGTACGTGGTGTGCGTCTGTCTGTCTGTACGTGGTGTGTGTCTGTCTGTACGTGGTGTGTGTCTGTCTGTCTGTCTGTACGTGGTGTGTGTCTGTCTGTATGTGGTGTGTGTCTGTCTGTCTGTACGTGGTGTGTGTCTGTCTGTACGTGGTGTGTGTCTGTCTGTCTGTCTGTCTGTACGTGGTGTGTGTCTGTCTGTATGTGGTGTGTGTCTGTCTGTCTGTACGTGGTGTGTGTCTGTCTGTCTGTACGTGGTGTGTGTCTGCCTGTCTGTACGCGGTGTCTGTCTGTCTGTACGCGGTGTGTGTCTGTCTGTCTGTACGTGGTGTGTGTCTGTCTGTCTGTACGTGGTGTGTGTCTGTCTGTCTGTACGTGGTGTGTGTCTGTCTGTCTGTACGTGGTGTGTGTCTGTCTGTCTGTACGTGGTGTGTGTCTGTCTGTCTGTATGTGGTGTGTGTCTGTCTGTCTGTGGTGTGTGTCTGTCTGTCTGTATGTGGTGTGTGTCTGTCTGTCTGTACGTGGTGTGTGTCTGTCTGTCTGTACGTGGTGTGTGTCTGTCTGTATGTGGTGTGTGTCTGTCTGTATGTGGTGTGTGTCTGTCTGTATGTGGTGTGTGTCTGTCTGTATGTGGTGTGTGTCTGTCTGTCTGTACGTGGTGTGTGTCTGTCTGTCTGTACGTGGTGTGTGTCTGTCTGTACGTGGTGTGTGTCTGTCTGTATGTGGTGTGTGTCTGTCTGTCTGTACGTGGTGTGTGTCTGTCTGTCTGTACGTGGTGTGTGTCTGTCTGTCTGTACGTGGTGTGTGTGTCTGTACGTGGTGTGTGTCTGTCTGTCTGTACGTGGTGTGTGTCTGTCTGTCTGTACGTGGTGTGTGTCTGTCTGTCTGTACGTGGTGTGTGTCTGTCTGTCTGTACGTGGTGTGTGTCTGTCTGTCTGTACGTGGTGTGTGTCTGTCTGTCTGTACGTGGTGTGTGTCTGTCTGTCTGTACGTGGTGTCTGTCTGTCTGTCTGTACGTGGTGTCTGTCTGTCTGTACGTGGTGTGTGTCTGTCTGTACGTGGTGTGTGTCTGTCTGTACGTGGTGTGTGTCTGTCTGTACGTGGTGTCTGTCTGTCTGTACGTGGTGTGTGTCTGTCTGTACGTGGTGTGTGTCTGTCTGTACGTGGTGTGTGTCTGTCTGTACGTGGTGTGTGTCTGTCTGTCTGTACGTGGTGTGTGTCTGTCTGTACGTGGTGTGTGTCTGTCTGTGTATGTGGTGTGTGTCTGTCTGTCTGTGTGCGTGGTGTCTGTCTGTCTGTGCGTGGTGTCTGTCTGTGCGTGGTGTCTGTCTGTCTGTGCGTGGTGTCTGTCTGTCTGTGCGTGGTGTCTGTCTGTCTGTGCGTGGTGTGTGTCTGTCTGTATGTGGTGTGTGTCTGTCTGTCTGTCTGTACGTGGTGTGTGTCTGTCTGTATGTGGTGTGTGTCTGTCTGTCTGTACGCGGTGTGTGTCTGTCTGTCTGTACGCGGTGTGTGTCTGCCTGTCTGTACGCGGTGTGTGTCTGTCTGTCTGTACGCGGTGTGTGTCTGTCTGTCTGTGTGTGTCTGTCTGTACGTGTGTGTCTGTCTGTCTGTACGCGGTGTGTGTCTGTCTGTCTGTACGCGGTGTGTGTCTGTCTGTCTGGTGTGTGTCTGTCTGTACGTGGTGTGTGTCTGTCTGTCTGTACGTGGTGTGTGTCTGTCTGTCTGTACGTGGTGTGTGTCTGTCTGTCTGTACGTGTGTGTGTGTCTGTCTGTCTGTCTGTGGTGTGTGTCTGTCTGTCTGTACGTGGTGTGTCTGTCTGTCTGTACGTGGTGTGTGTCTGTCTGTACGTGGTGTGTGTCTGTCTGTACGTGGTGTGTGTCTGTCTGTACGTGGTGTCTGTCTGTCTGTACGTGGTGTGTGTCTGTCTGTACGTGGTGTGTGTCTGTCTGTACGTGGTGTGTGTCTGTCTGTACGTGGTGTCTGTCTGTCTGTACGTGGTGTGTGTCTGTCTGTCTGTACGTGGTGTGTGTCTGTCTGTACGTGGTGTGTGTCTGTCTGTGTATGTGGTGTGTGTCTGTCTGTCTGTGTGTGTGGTGTCTGTCTGTCTGTGCGTGGTGTCTGTCTGTGCGTGGTGTCTGTCTGTCTGTGCGTGGTGTCTGTCTGTCTGTGCGTGGTGTGTGTCTGTCTGTACGTGGTGTGTGTCTGTCTGTCTGTCTGTACGTGGTGTGTGTCTGTCTGTATGTGGTGTGTGTCTGTCTGTCTGTACGAGGTGTGTGTCTGTCTGCCTGTACGCGGTGTGTGTCTGCCTGCCTGTACGCGGTGTGTGTCTGTCTGTCTGTACGCGGTGTGTGTCTGTCTGTCTGTACGCGGTGTGTGTCTGTCTGTCTGTACGCGGTGTGTGTCTGTCTGTCTGTACGCGGTGTGTGTCTGTCTGTCTGTACGCGGTGTGTGTCTGTCTGTCTGTACGTGGTGTGTGTCTGTCTGTCTGTACGTGGTGTGTGTCTGTCTGTCTGTACGTGGTGTGTGTCTGTCTGTATGTGGTGTGTGTCTGTCTGTATGTGGTGTGTGTCTGTCTGTACGTGGTGTGTGTCTGTCTGTCTGTACGTGGTGTGTGTCTGTCTGTCTGTACGTGGTGTGTGTCTGTCTGTCTGTACGTGGTGTGTGTCTGTCTGTCTGTACGTGGTGTGTGTCTGTCTGTCTGTACGTGGTGTGTGTCTGTCTGTATGTGGTGTGTGTCTGTCTGTCTGTACGTGGTGTGTGTCTGTCTGTCTGTACGTGGTGTGTGTCTGTCTGTCTGTACGTGGTGTGTGTGTCTGTACGTGGTGTGTGTCTGTCTGTCTGTACGTGGTGTGTGTCTGTCTGTCTGTACGTGGTGTGTGTCTGTCTGTCTGTACGTGGTGTGTGTCTGTCTGTCTGTACGTGGTGTGTGTCTGTCTGTCTGTACGTGGTGTGTGTCTGTCTGTCTGTACGTGGTGTGTGTCTGTCTGTCTGTACGTGGTGTGTGTCTGTCTGTCTGTACGTGGTGTGTGTCTGTCTGTACGTGGTGTGTGTCTGTCTGTCTGTACGTGGTGTGTGTCTGTCTGTCTGTACGTACGTGGTGTGTGTCTGTCTGTCTGTACGTACGTGGTGTGTGTCTGTCTGTCTGTACATGGTGTGTGTCTGTCTGTCTGTACGTGGTGTGTGTCTGTCTGTCTGTACGTGGTGTGTGTCTGTCTGTACGTGGTGTGTGTCTGTCTGTCTGTACGTGGTGTGTTTCTGTCTGTACGTGGTGTGTGTCTGTCTGTACGTGGTGTGTGTCTGTCTGTACGTGGTGTGTGTCTGTCTGTACGTGGTGTGTGTCTGTCTGTACGTGGTGTGTGTCTGTCTGTACGTGGTGTGTGTCTGTCTGTACGTGGTGTGTGTCTGTCTGTACGTGGTGTGTGTCTGTCTGTCTGTACGTGGTGTGTGTCTGTCTGTACGTGGTGTGTGTCTGTCTGTGTATGTGGTGTGTGTCTGTCTGTCTGTGTGCGTGGTGTCTGTCTGTCTGTGCGTGGTGTCTGTCTGTGCGTGGTGTCTGTCTGTGCGTGGTGTCTGTCTGTCTGTGCGTGGTGTCTGTCTGTCTGTGCGTGGTGTCTGTCTGTCTGTGTACGTGGTGTCTGTCTGTCTGTGCGTGGTGTCTGTCTGTCTGTACGTGGTGTCTGTCTGTCTGTACGTGGTGTGTGTCTGTCTGTACGTGGTGTGTGTCTGTCTGTACGTGGTGTGTGTCTGTCTGTACGTGGTGTGTGTCTGTCTGTATGTGGTGTGTGTCTGTCTGTATGTGGTGTCTGTCTGTCTGTACGTGGTGTGTGTCTGTCTGTCTGTACGTGGTGTGTGTCTGTCTGTACGTGGTGTGTGTCTGTCTGTACGTGGTGTGTGTCTGTCTGTACGTGGTGTCTGTCTGTCTGTACGTGGTGTGTGTCTGTCTGTACGTGGTGTGTGTCTGTCTGTACGTGGTGTCTGTCTGTCTGTATGTGGTGTGTGTCTGTCTGTACGTGGTGTCTGTCTGTCTGTATGTGGTGTGTGTCTGTCTGTACGTGGTGTCTGTCTGTCTGTACGTGGTGTCTGTCTGTCTGTACGTGGTGTGTGTCTGTCTGTATGTGGTGTCTGTCTGTCTGTACGTGGTGTGTGTCTGTCTGTACGTGGTGTGTGTCTGTCTGTACGTGGTGTCTGTCTGTCTGTACGTGGTGTGTGTCTGTCTGTACGTGGTGTCTGTCTGTCTGTATGTGGTGTCTGTCTGTCTGTACGTGGTGTCTGTCTGTCTGTACGTGGTGTGTGTCTGTCTGTATGTGGTGTCTGTCTGTCTGTACGTGGTGTGTGTCTGTCTGTCTGTACGTGGTGTGTGTCTGTCTGTATGTGGTGTCTGTCTGTCTGTACGTGGTGTGTGTCTGTCTGTCTGTACGTGGTGTGTGTCTGTCTGTACGTGGTGTGTGTCTGTCTGTACGTGGTGTGTGTCTGTCTGTACGTGGTGTGTGTCTGTCTGTACGTGGTGTGTGTCTGTCTGTACGTGGTGTGTGTCTGTCTGTACGTGGTGTGTGTCTGTCTGTACGTGGTGTGTGTCTGTACGTGGTGTGTGTCTGTACGTGGTGTGTGTCTGTACGTGGTGTGTGTCTGTCTGTACGTGGTGTGTGTCTGTCTGTACGTGGTGTGTGTCTGTCTGTACGTGGTGTGTGTCTGTCTGTACGTGGTGTGTGTCTGTCTGTACGTGGTGTGTGTCTGTCTGTACGTGGTGTGTGTCTGTCTGTACGTGGTGTGTGTCTGTACGTGGTGTGTCTGTACGTGGTGTCTGTCTGTACGTGGTGTGTGTCTGTACGTGGTGTGTGTCTGTACGTGGTGTGTGTCTGTACGTGTTTCAAGGTATGTTTTATTAGTCGTATGGAAGGTTCCTTTTGGATAACAATAATAAATAATGAAGGATAAGAATAGGAACAAAAAGTACATTTCTCAGTAGAATAGATTCAACATTTCGGCGTAAATACAATAAAGGAAGGCACAATTTATAGTCCAATATTTACACGTGTTTTAGGTAACAGCTGATTGATGCCTGTGTGTGTGTACATGCTGTGTGTTCAGTGTGTGTACCTCGTCCAGCAGTGTCAGTAGCATGGTGGTGATGCGCGGAGCTGAGTCTCCACTGGGGTCTTTGAGGAGCTGTCTGAAGCGCTCTATAACCTGGTAGAACACGTTCTTCCATAGAGCCTGGTCCAGGTTCTGGCTGTCACTGAACTCTATGTCTGTTAGGATCACACGCTCGTACAGGGTCAACAGGTCAGCTCTGGAGGGGGGACAAGATAAAGAAAGGAGCAGTTTGTTTTTAGACAGCAGGTTGCAGCTTTCACCATTCCTCCACCCCCCCCCTCCTTTAGCAGGTTAGTGAGCTGTTGCTTCCTCTCCTCTCCATCACTCTATCTTACCTGAGCTGAGCCATGCGGTCCAGTCCATCAGCACTGAGTCTGTCTCGAGACAACAGGTTAGTGAGCTGTTGCTTCCTCTCCTCTCCATCACTCTATCTTACCTGAGCTGAGCCATGCGGTCCAGTCCATCAGCACTGAGTCTGTCTCGAGACAACAGGTTAGTGAGCTGTTGCTTCCTCTCCTCTCCATCACTCTATCTTACCTGAGCTGAGCCATGCGGTCCAGTCCATCAGCACTGAGTCTGTCTCGAGACAACAGGTTAGTGAGCTGTTGCTTCCTCTCCTCTCCATCACTCTATCTTACCTGAGCTGAGCCATGCGGTCCAGTCCATCAGCACTGAGTCTGTCTCGAGACAACAGGTTAGTGAGCTGTTGCTTCCTCTCCTCTCCATCACTCTATCTTACCTGAGCTGAGCCATGCGGTCCAGTCCATCAGCACTGAGTCTGTCTCGAGACAACAGGTTGGTGAGCTGTAACTCCTGACTGTCTGCAGCTCTCAGCAGTCTCCCCAGCTCTCCTCTGGCATGTTGCCCAGCCTCCTCAGGGGTTACACCCGCTCCGGATCCACCCCCTGCTACAGCCTCGGGTCCATCCAGGTACCCCTGGCCCCTGTACCCCCCGTAGAACTGACCCGGGTGGTACATGTCGTTAGAGGGGGGGATCTGGTAAGGGCCGGCGGGCATAGTGTGGTAAGGGTAGGGGTAGCGTGTGTTGGGGTTAGGGTTGGCGTTGTAAGGGTTGTCAGAGTTCTGGTACTTGTAGAAGGCCTGGGCCCTGGCTGCAGCCTGCTGCTGGAGGTGGAAGTGCTGCCCCTGGAGGACCGGGGGACTCCCTGCAGCCTCGTCATCTGTATCCAGGAAGTGCAGCGCTCCGTAACCAACGCCTGTCTGCAGGTACATGGGCTGCTGCTGGAGCGATGCATGCTGGGAGAGCCCGAGGGCGGGTTTCTGGTCGGGGTTGTTTGGGTCCCAGAGACGCCTAGTTCCTCCGCCCCTTCCTCCTCCTCTCCCTAGCCCCGCATCTCTTCCTCCACGGATCCCACCAAACAGAAGCCTCGGCCCGGGCTCCGCCGGCAAATTGGAGAGGTTGGTGTGGGCAGGGAGGATGAGGATGCCCCTCCCCCTGCTGCGAGGCCCAGTGCCCTGTCTGCGTCGCCCCTGGGGGTCCTCGCCAGGGCCTGAGGTAGCCTGGGAGGAGCCTGACTGTCTGTCACTGTGAGATATTCTCAGGAGACCTCCTCTCCCTCCTCCTCCTCTGTGCCTCCCTCCTGTCCCTCTGCTCTCCTCCCCCCTCTTCCTCCTCTCCGGGCTCCAGTCCTCCTCTCCTCCGTCTCTCCTCCTTCTCCTCCTCTCATCCATCCATTCTCCCACCTTGCTCTCTTCCAGTGAGTCAGTAGAGGAGTCTCTAGTGCTTCTCCTCCTGTTCTGGAGCTGACCTCCTCCTCCCTCCCCTCTCTCTCGCTCCCTGCGCCCCAACCGGTCTCGTCGGGCCCTGTCCTCCCCCAAACCCCCTCCCTGTCCCAGTCCAGGTCCGTCCAGACTGGTGCCACTGCTGGCAGAGCTGGTGCTGTAGGTGCGGTTCCTGGGTCTTCTGATGTCTGATTTGGAGTAACGCTTAGAGGATGATGATGGGTGGTGGTGGTTGTTGTTAGGACTAGTGTTGGCTCTGCTCCTCTCGTTCCCCTCCGCTGGCCTCTCTCTGTTTCTCTCCATCTCTCCATCCCTTTCTCTGTCTATGTCTCGGGGTCTGTTGTTCCCTCTCTGCTTGTCCCTGTCCCTCGGTTCCTCTCTTTCTCTGTCTATGTCTCGGGGTCTGTTGTTCCCTCTCTGCTTGTCCCTCTCCATCTCCCTGTCCCTCGGTTCCTCTCTTTCTCTGTCTATGTCTCGGGGTCTGTTGTTCCCTCTCTGCTTGTCCCTGTCCCTCGGTTCCTCTCTTTCCGTCTCTTTATCCCTCTGTTTTTCTCTTCCTTTTGTTGGCTGTGTATCTGCAGGACGGTTTGCTTCCCCCTCTTTGTCCCCCTCTGACTCTCTCTTATTTCTCTCTTTAATCACTCGCTCACCCTTCCCCCCTCCTCCTTCCCCTCTTCCTCTTCTCTTGGAGTCCTGATTGCCCCCCTTCTCCCCTCCTCCTCCTCTGTTCCTGTGGTTTCCCCTCTCTCTCTTCTTCTCCTCTGTCTTCTCACCTCCTCCCTCAACTCCTCTGCTCCTCCTGCCCTCAACGCTAGCCTTCTTCCTCCTGTCTACTTCCTGACCCTCTCCTTTCTCTCCTCCTCCTCTCTCATCCTCCTCCTCTCTCCCGGCTGGGACAGTCACACTGAGTTTCTCCATCTTCCCAGTCAGGTTCTCTGATACAGGGTCTGAGACTGCTGCTGCCGCTTTGCCTGTCTCTCTCCTCCCCTGCCTTCTCTCCTTCTCCTCACACCTGCCACCTTTCCCCTTCTCCTCCCCTCCCCCTCTCTCTCCTCCAGTCTCTTTTTGTGGGGCTGGCTCTCTCCTGACTACAGCCTCCTCTCTAACAGAACCAGACCCAGGACCAGGGGTATTCGGTTTCTTCGTCTCTCTTCCCACTTCCTTCCCCTGGGTGCTGGTGGTGCTCCTTCGGCCCCCCGGCTGATAGATCTCCCGGTCCGGTTTACGAGTCTTCCTGGTGGGCTTGGCAGAGCCAGGGGAACCCCCTGCTGGCTCCGGGAGGTCTGGGTTGATCTCTCTCCCTCCATCTCTCTGGTCCTTCTCTCCATCTCTCTGGTCCTTCTCTCTCCCTCCATCTCTCTGGTCCTTTTCTGTCCCTCCATCTCTCTGGTCGTTCTCTCTCCCTCCATCTCTCTGGTCGTTCTCTCTCCCTCCATCTCTCTGGTCCTTCTCTCTCCCTCCATCCCTCTGTATGGAGCTCTGTGGTCCGTTGCCTGAGCACGATGGCCCCCCTGCACTGCTACTGTTGTTGTTGTCGACTCTATTGGTGTGGTGGTCACCTCTTTGAGTCCTCTGTTGTGCAGATGCTCGAGAGCCTTCGCGGTTAAAAGTAAAACCTCCCCTACCATGACTACCCCCTCCTCCATATTTATCTTCTCCTTCTGTCCCCATCTCTCCATCTGTACATCCAGGTTCCGTTGAAACCATCTCAGTGGCGGCCATCTTGTGTCCTTCTTCCTCCTCCTGTGGCGGTGTTGACATCACCAGCTCCTCCTCAGGGTCAGAGGTCATGGTTACAGGGTGACGAGGGGAGGTCAACTCTTCGCCTTCCTTGCTGTCGTGGTGACGGTTGCCATGGATGGCCTTGGACGTGTAGCATTGCAGATCGTTTTTTTTTGATGCGTCGTTGCCGTGGTTACTCTGCTGCTGACATTCGCCACGCCCCTCCTCTCCTTGCTCCTCTGTGACAGGGAGAGAGAGAAGGAGGAGATAGAAAAGGGAGAGAAATAGTTGGGGAAAGAGATAGAGAGGGAGAGGAATGAGGAGAAAGGGAGAGATATATTAGCAGTGATGACAAGGTGTGTGTTATGAACTTGAAAGTGTTCCAAGAAGCTGTAGAGAGGACATTCAGACAACAGACAGACTTCTTGTCCTGTCCTACACACAGTAACACTGCAGAGTTAACACACAGACACAGGTCCACCTGCACAGAGCACATCACACCCTATCTCAACTTCTTATGTGTGATTCATCTCCCAGTCGGCTAATGAACTAAACTGACTCATCAGGCTCTTCAACTAACCCTCAGCAAGAGACAGTTTAAGAAGGTGAGAGAGAGAGAGAAACAGAGAGAGAGAGAGAAACAGAGAGAGAGAAACAGAGAGAGAGAGAAACAGAGAGTGAGAGAGAGACAGAGAGAGAAACAGAGAGAGAGAAAACAGAGAGAGAGAGAAACAGAGAGAGAGAGAAACAGAGAGAGAGAGAGAAACAGAGAGAGAGAGAGAAACAGAGAGAGAGAGAAACAGAGAGAGAGAGAAACAGAGAGAGAGAGAGAGAGAGAAACAGAGAGAGAGAGAGAGAGAAACAGAGAGTGAGAGAGAAACAGAGAGTGAGAGAGAAACAGAGAGAGAGAGAGAGAGAGAGAAACAGAGAGAGAGAGAAACAGAGAGAGAGAGAGAGAGAGAAACAGAGAGAGAGAGAGAGAGAAACAGAGAGAGAAAGAAAACAAGTGTGCGGTTAAAATTGGCAGAAAACACACATTTCCTACCACAGGGCCGTGGGGTGAGACAGGGATGCAGCTTAAGCCCCACCCTCTTCAACATATATATCAACGAATGGGTGAGGGCACTAGAACAATCTGCAGCACCCGGCCTCACCCTATTAGAATCTCTAGTCAAATGTCTACAGATGATCTGGTGCTTCTGTCACCAACCAAGGAGGGCCTACAGCAGCACCTAGATCTTCTTCACAGATTCTGCCAGACCTGGGCCCTGGCAGTAAATCTCAGTAAGACAAAAAATAATGGTGTTCCAAAAAAGATCCAGTTGCCAGGACCACAAATACAAATTCCATCTAGAAACCGTTGCCCTTGAACACACCAAAAACTATACATACCTCGGCCTAAACAACAGCGCCACAGGTAACTTCAACAAAGCTGTGAACGAGCTGAGAGAAAAGGCAAGAAGGGCCTTCTATGCCATCAAAAGGAGCACCAAATTCGACATACCAATTAGGGATGGACGATATACAGTGGGGAGAACAAGTATTTTATACACTGCCGATTTTGCAGGTTTTCCTTACAAAGCATGTAGAGGTCTGTAATTTTTATCATAGGTACACTTCAACTGTGAGAGACGGAATCTAAAAAGCTGCTTGCCTATTGTCCTGTAGCCCATCCCAGCCTTGTGCAGATCTACAATTTTATCCCTGATGTCCTTACACAGCTCTCTGATCTTGGCCATTGTGGAGAGGTTGGAGTCTGTTTGATTGAGTATGTGGACAGGTGTCTTTTATACAGGTAACGAGTTCAAACAGGTGCAGTTAATACAGGTAATGAGTGGAGAACAGGAGGACTTCTTAAAGAAAAACTAACAGGTCTGTGAGAGCTGGAATTTTACTGGTTTGTAGGTGATCAAATACTTATGTCATGCAATAAAATGCAAATTAATTACTTAAAAATCATACAATGTGATTTTCTGGATTTTTGTTTTAGATTCCGTCTTTCACCGTTGAAGTGTACCTATGATAAAAATTACAGACCTCTACATGCTTTTTAAGTAGGAAAACCTGCAAAATCGTCAGGTTGATTATTACTGGTAATGGGGACATACGTAAGTGCCAAGAAAATAACTTTTTGGTGTGTGTGTGTGTGTGTGTGTATGTATGGTGTGTGTGTGTGTGTGTAACCTTTATTTAACTAGGAAAGTCAGTAAGAACAAATTCTTATTTACAATGACGGCCTACCACCGGCCAAACCCGGACGACGCTGGGCAAAATGTGCGCTGCTCTATGGGATGGCCGGATGTGATACAGCCTGGATTTGAACCAGGGACTGTAGTGACACCTCTTGCACTGAGATGCAGTGGCTTAGACCACTGCGTCCATGTGTGTGTGTGTTAACTATTTAATTGTACTAGAATGCTTAAAAGGCCGCTATAATTTTAAATATTGGTTATTGGTATCGGCCAAAAATGGCATATCGGTACATCCCTAATACCAATTAAAAATACATTAATCAATTATAGAACTTATTGCCCTTAATGGTTGTCAGGTCCACAAAATGGGACAAAAACCAAATTGAGACCGCATGCAGAATTCAGAAAAAATATCCTCTTTGCACAACGTAAAACACCAAATAATGATCACCAAACAATGAGCAGAATTAGGGAGATACCCGCTAATGATCAAAATCCAGAAAAGATCCAGAAAAACCTTCCATAACAAAGAGAGAAGAGTCCCCTAAGCAAGCTGGTGCTGGGGCTCTGTTCACAAACACACCTCACAGAGCCCCAGGACAGCAGCACAATTAGACACAACCAAGTCATGAGAAAACAAAAAGATAATTACTTGACACATTGGAAAGAATTAACAAAAAAACAGAGCAAACTAGAATGCTATTTGTCCCTAAACAGAGAACACAGTGGCAGAATACCTGACCACTGTGACTGACCCAAACTTAAGAAAGACTTTGACTATGTACAGACTCCGTGAGCATAGCCTTGCTATTGAGAAAGGCCACCGTAGGTAGACATGGCTCTCAAGAGAAGACAGGCTATGTGCACACTGACCACAAAATGAGGTGGAAACTGAGCTGCACTTCCTAACCTCCTGCCAAATGTATGACCATATTAGAGACACATAATTCCCTCAGATTACACAGAACCACAAAGAATTTGAAAACAAACCCAATGTTGATAAACTCCCATATCTACTGGGTGAAATTCCACAGTGTGCCATCACAGCAGCAAGATGTGTGACCTGTTGCCACAAGAAAAGGTCAACCAGTGAAGAACAAACATCATTGTAATACAACCCAGATTTATGTTGTTTCCCCCCCCCTTTTATACTTTAACTATTTGTACTTTAACTATTTGCACATCGTTACAACACTGTGTATATATACGTAATATGACATTTGACATGTCATTATTCTTTCGGAACTTCTGTGAGTGTAATGTTTACTGTGAATTTTTATTGTTTATTTCACTTTTGTTTATTATCTTTTTCACTTGCTTTGGCAATGTTAACATATGTTTACCATGTTAATAAAGCCCGAGAAGAGAAGAGAAGAGAGAGAGCCTGCATGAAAATGTAGCACACCTATGCCCCATATTTCAACAACAAAAAACGGACATGGCACACACTCACAGCTGCCCCAGGGCCTGGATATACGTTTTAGCTATGGTGTGCAAAGCTGTCATCAAGGCAAAGGGTGGCTACTTTCAAGAATCTAAAATCGATTTAGATTTTTTGGTTACTACATGATTCCATATGTGTAATTTCATAGTTGTGATCTCTTCGCTATTATTCTACAACGTAGAAAATTGTAGAAATAAAGGGGGGGGAAATTGAATGTGTAGGTGTGTCCAAACTTTTGACTGGTACTGTGTGTGTGAAATGAGTTTAGAATGGACCATTATCAGGCACCTGTAGAGGGTCAGGGGAAAAAATACCAGTAATCTATGCACTTAAATAGTGAATGGAGGACTCTTTTCCCGTTGTTAACTTTCATATCAGCCAGCTAGGCTACACTCCTGTTTTAAGCCAAACAATGTTCTTAATATTGGGAAAGTTGAGAAATAAATATAGTATTCCTTGCCTACAGAAAGCTATTGGGATTACATTTGCATTGATGTCAGAGTGATTAGAGGGACAATAGAGTGCCGAGTACCAGGCCGTTAGCAAGTTTGGTAGGCTACTAATGACAATCAGCAGCATCAGAGCTCAGAGAAGCCTAATTACCGTGACTAAGAGGTCATGTGGAATTTAACTACAGTCATTACTCGTGACTACCAGCGTGGCGGTAATACAGTCAGAGTAACAAGCCCTAGGCGCAGCTCCAATGTATCAAATGTACAAATGTAACAACATCAACTCTAATTTTTATTTTAAAAACTGACGGCGGAATAGATGCACAGGAAGAGTGGACGGAGAGAAGCAGGTGAGTGATGGCTGGAAGGGGATGTGGCTGGCTGACCACAACTGCCACACTTGAGATGTGCATGAAAGTGAAGTGGACGTTACAGCACATACAAGAAACTAGTTGCTGTTGCTTCATTTTTTTAGTACATTTATAAACCAAACTGACTTTATAAACATTTTATAATAGGTGTGAGCTTTTTAGATCGGTAGGGACCAAATGTTTTTTTATATCATATGAAACGGTACTATGGAGCCGTGGCCGTCCAAAACCATCATTAAGTTTACCGACGACACGACGTTGGTAGGTCTGATCACCGACGACGATGAGACAGCCTACAGGGAGGTCAGAGACCTGGCAGTGTGTTGCCAAGACAACAACCTCTCCCTCAAAGCAGCTGATAGTGGACTACAGGAAATGGAGGGCCAAAGCAAGCCCCTATCCACATTGAAATGGCTGTAGCGGAGCAGGTCAAGAGCTTTGAGTTTCTTGGTGTCCACATCGCTAAGGAATTATCATGGTCCACACACACCAACACGGTTGCGAAGAGGATGCAACAACGTCTATTCCCCCTCAGGAGGCTGAAAAGGTTTGGCATGGGCCATCAGATCCTCAAAAAGTTCTACAGCTGCACTAGTGAGATCATCTTGACCGGCTGCAAAGACTCCAGCCACCCAAGGTACCGCACAGCAAGCAGTATCAACGCACCAAGGCTGGAACCAACAGGACCCTAAACAGCTTATACCCTAAGCCACAAGACTGATAAATAGGTAGTTAAATAGTTAACCAATAGCTACCTGAACTATCTGCATTGACCCTTTTACAAACTAACTCTTTAGACTCATCACATATGCTGCTGTTACTGTTTATTATCTATCCTGTTGCCTTGTCACTTTATCCCTGCCTATATGTACATATCTACCTCAATTCCCTCCTACCCCTGCACATCAACTCGGTACTGGTACCCTGTGTATATAGCCAAGTTATCGTTACTCGTTCTGTATTTATTCCATGTGTTATTATTTTTCTAATACTTCTCTTTTTTCTCTCTCTTTGCATTGTTGGGAAGGGCAGTATGTAAACATTTAGCTTAGTCTACACCTTTTGTTTCTGAAGCACGTGACGAATAAAAAGTGATTGATATGGTATTCTAAAATGTTGGAATCATCGTCTGTTCAAGATGGCGCAGGAGGGGATGCTGGGATCTTATTGGCTCTTAACCACGTGCTATTTGGTTTGTTTTTTCACGTTGTTTGGACCTTGTTTTGCACATAATGTTGCTGCTACCGTCTCTTATGACCAAAAAGAGCTTCTGGACATGAGAAGAGCGATTACTCACCTCGAACTGGACAAAGAATTCATCTTTAATGAGTAGGACAGGAAGGATATACTCCAAACACATACAGGCCCTCATCCTCGTCATTCGCCAAGTCTAGGTCCAAGAGGCTTCTAAACAGCTTCTACCCTCAAGACACAAGACTCCCGAACATCAAATCAAATGGCTACCCAGACTATTTGGATTGCCCCCCGCCCCTCTACGCTTCTGCTACTACTCTGTTATTATCTATGCATAGTCACTTTAATAACTCTACCTAATGTACATATTACCTCAGTACTGGTGCCCCCGCACATTGGCTCTGTACCGGTACCCCCTGTATATAGCCCCGCTATTGTTATTTACTGCTGCTCTTTAATTATTTGTTATTCTTATCTCTTACTTTTTTTTGGGGGGTATTTTCTTAAAAGTGCATTGTTGGTTAAGGGCTTGTAAGTAAGCATTTCACTTGCCACAAGAAAAAGGCAACCAGTGAAGCACAAACACCACTTTAAATACAACCCATGTTGATTTATTTTCCATGATGTTCAACTGTTTACACTGTGTTCCAACATCGTAACTTTACATAGTATAATCATAGCCATAATATAACATTCGAAATGTCTCTATTCTTTTGAAACTTTTGTTTTGTCAGTGTAATGTTTATTTTTCATTTAAATGTTGTTTATGATCTATTTCACTTGCTTTGGCAATGTAAACATGTTTCCCATACCTATGTAAGCATGGGGGAGGCGTTTGAAAACAAACGACCACATGATGAGCCTAGCTACCGTTAGCTAGCAAGTTAGCATTAGCTTCTTAGTTCCGTGGCACTTTATACTTTGGCTAGTTCATTTTGCGTTCTTTTTCTTAGTGTATTGAGCACTTTCTGCGATCGTTCTCACCTCTGTGGACATCGCCGTGGTTGACGAAACTCGACGCTTCAACTCGAAGCTCCGCAGCAGAAATCCGTACTCTGTCTAGTTCACTGAGGTCTAATTCGTCCGCCATCTTCATCTATATCCAACAACACAAACACACGGCGACTCGGAGGGACAAAACACAAACGCGCCCGCAGAGAAACGCGTTTAGATAAACAACTTGTTTGTCATTCTGGGCACAGTAGCCAAGCTTGAACATTAGGCTCTACTTAGCCGAAAGGCCGGCAGATGGCGATATTGATGTGGTATTGATGGCTACAAAAGCATTGTATGCAGTCGTCTATATTGTGACAAAGACAGTACAGTATGAAGATACGCTAAAACTGCTTCTCCAATCCCCGATCACCCTTGTAGGCCATGTCATACCACGGTTGTCTAATTGTAGTGATGAAGAGAGTTTAGAGCACATTTATTGAACTGCTAGCTACAGAACTAAAGAAATATGAGACCTGACGAGAAGTATTGATTTCGATGTACACTGCTCAAAAAAATAAAGGGAACACTAAAATAACACATCCTAGATCTGAATGAATGAAATATTCTTATGAAATACTTTTTTCTTTACATAGTTGAATGTGCTGACAACAAAATCACACAAAAATTATCAATGGAAATCAAATTTATCAACCCATGGAGGTCTGGATTTGGAGTCACACTCAAAATTAAAGTGGAAAACCACACTATAGGCTGATCCAACTTTGATGTAATGTCCTTAAAACAAGTCAAAATGAGGCTCAGTAGTGTGTGTGGCCTCCACGTGCCTGTATGACCTCCCTACAACGCCTGGGCATGCTCCTGATGAGGTGGCGGATGGTCTCCTGAGGGATCTCCTCCCCGACCTGGACTAAAGCATCCGCCAAGTACTGGACAGTCTGTGGGGCAACGTGGCATTGGTGGATGGAGCGAGACATGATGTCCCAGATGTGCTCATTTGGATTCAGGTCTGGGGAACGGGCGGGCCAGTCCATAGCATCAATGCCTTCCTCTTGCAGGAACTGCTGACACACTCCAGCCATATGAGGTCTAGCATTGTCTTGCATTAGGAGGAACCCAGGGCAAACCGCACCAGCATGTGGTCTCAGAAGTGGTCTGAGGATCTCATCTCGGTAGCTAATGGCAGTCAGGCTACCTCTGGCGAGCACATAGAGGGCTGTGCGGCCCCCCAAAGAAATGCCACCCCACACCATGACTGACCCGCCGCCAAACCGGTCATGCTGGAGGATGGTGCAGACAGCAGAACGTTCTCCACGGCGTCTCCAGACTGTCACGTCTGTCACATGTGCTCAGTGTGAACCTGCTTTCATCTGTGAAGAGCACAGGGCGCCAGTGGCGAATTTTCCAATCTTCGTGTTCTCAGGTAAATGAAAAACGTCCTGCACGGTGTTGGGCTGTAAGCACAACTCCCACCTGTGGACGTCGGGCCCTCATACCACCCTCATGGAGTCTGTTTCTGACCATTTGAGCAGACACATGCACATTTGTGGCCTGCTGGAGGTCATTTTGCAGGGCTCTGGCAGTGCTCCTCCTGCTCCTCTTTGCACAAAGGCGGAGGTAGCGGTCCTGCTGCTGGGTTGTTGCCCTCCTACGGCCTCCTCCACGTCTCCTGATGTACTGGCCTGTCTCCTGGTAGCGCCTCCATGCTCTGGACACTACGCTGACAGACACAGCAAACCTTCTTGCCACAGCTCACATTGAGGGCCATCCTGGATGAGCTGCACTACCTGAGCCACTTGTGTGGGTTGTAGACTCCGTCTCATGCTACCACTAGAGTGAAAGCACCGCCACCATTCAAAAGTGGCCAAAACATCAGCCAGGAAGCATAGGAACTGAGAAGTGGTCTGTGGTCCCCACCTGCAGAACCACTCCTGTATTGGGGGTGTCTTGCTAATTGCCTATAATTTTCACCTGTTGTCTATTCCATTTGCACAACATTATGTGAAATGTATTGTCAATCAGTGTTGCTTCCTAAGTGGACAGTTTGATTTCACAGAAGTGTGATTCACTTGGAGTTACAGTGTGTTGTTTAAGTGTTCCCTTTATTTTTTTGAGCAGTGTATAAATTCCAAGACAGTCTTTCACTATGTTTTTTTATACTCACATGGATGACAATACTAAAGATCTATGATGGACAATAATATGCATTGTGAACAATAAGATTTGGAAGACAAGCTTTATGATGACTATAAAACAAATTTTTGTCCCCTATGACATTTTTTTTAAACAACTCAGAACAGAATAAAAACAAGAACAAAGCTGGACTCCAAAAAACAAGATGACCTACAAAAACTTCCATGGACACAATTAAATATGTAAACTACACAGGGAAACCCAGCCGCGAGCTGCCCAGTGACACGAGCCTACCAGACGGGATAAATGCCTTTTATGCTCACTTCGAGGCAAGCAACACTGAAGCATGCATGAGAGCACCAGCTGTTCCGGACGACTGTGTGATCACGCTCTCTGTAGCCGACGTGAGAAAAACCTTTAAACAGGTCAACATTCACAAGGACGCGGGGCCAGACTGATTACCAGGACGTGTCCTCAGAGCATGCGAGGGCCCATCTGGCATGGGTCCTCAGATCCTCAAAAGGTTCTACAGCTGCAGCATTTGAGAGCATTCTGTCGGGTTGCATCACTGCCTGGTATGGCAACTGCTCAGCCTCCGACCGCAAGGCACGACAGAGGGTAGTGTGTATGGCCCAGTACATCACTGGGGCCAAGCTTCCTGCCATCCAGGACCTCTATACCAGGCGGTGTCAGAGGAATGCCCTAAAAATGGTCAGACTCCAGCCACCCTAGTCGTGGAATGTTCTCTCTGCTACCGCATGACAAGCGGTACCAGAGCGCCCAAGTCAAGGTCCAAGAGGCTTCTAAACAGCTTCTACCCCAAAGCCATAAGACTCCTGAGCATCTAATCAATTGGCTACCCAGACTATTTGCATTGCCCCCCCCCCCACCCCTCTTTTACGCTGCTGCTACTCTCTGTTATTATCTATGCATTGTCACTTTAATAACTCTACCTACATGTACATATTACCTCAATTACCTCGACTAACCGGTGCCCCCGCACAATGTCTCTGTACCGGTACCCCTTGTATATAGCCTCCACATTGTCTCTGTACCGGTACCCCCTGTATATAGCCTCCACATTGTCTCTGTACAGTAACACCCTGTATATAGCCTTCACATTGTCTCTGTACCGTAACATCCTGTATATAGCCTCCACATTTTCTCTGTTCGGTACCACCTGTATATAGCCTATCTATTGTTATTTTACTGCTGCTCCTTAGTTGTTTGTTACTTGTATTTCTTAATTTTGTTGTTATTTTTCTTAAAACTGCATTGTTGGTTTAGGGCTAGTAAGTAAGCATTTCACTGTTGTATTCGGGGCATGTGACAAATACAATTTGCAGTGTCTTTACTGGCATTTTCAACCGAGTCTGTAATACCTACAAGCAGACCACCATAGTCCCTGTGCACAAGAAAGCGAAGGTAACCTGCCTAAATGACTACAGCCCCATAGCACTCACGTCGGTAGCCATTAAGGACTTTGAAAGGCTGGTCATGGCTACACATCAACACAATCATCCCGGAAATCCTAGACCCATTCCAATTCGCATACCGCCCCAACAGATCCACAGATGACGTAATCTCAATCGCACTCCACACTGCCCTTTCTCACCTGGACAAAAGAAACACCTATGTGAGAATGCCATTAATTGACTACAGCTCAGCGTTCAACACCATAGTGCCCACAAAGCTCATCACTAAGCTAAGGACCCTGGGACTAAACACCTCCCTCTGCAACTGGATCCTGGACTTCCTGATGTGCTGCCCAGAGGTGGTAAGGGTAGGTAACAACACACCCGCCACGCTGCTCCTCAACACAGGGGCCCCTCAGGGGTGTGTACTTAGTCCCCTACTGTACTCCCTGTTCACCCACGACTGTGTGGACGTGCATGACTTCAACACCATCATTAAGTTTGCTGACAACAACGGTGGTAGGCCTGATCACTGACAACGATGAGACAGTCTATTGGGAGGAGGTCAGAGATGCCAGGACAACAACCTCTTCCTCAACGTGAGCAAGACAAAGAAGCTGTTCGTGGACTACACGAAAAGGAGGGCCGAACAAGCCCCCATTCATATCGACGGGGTCAAGAGTTTCAAGTTCCTTGGTGTCCACATCACCAACAAACTATCATGGTCCAAACACACCACGACAGTCATGAAAAGGGCACGATAACCACTTTTCCTCCTCAGGAGACTGAAATGATTTGCCATGGCTCCCCAGATCCTCAAAAAGTTCTACAGCTGCACCATTGAGAGCATCCTGACTGCTTGCATCCCCACCTGGTATGGCAACTACTCGGCATCCGACCATAAGTCGCTACAGAGGGTAGTGCGTACGGCCCAGCCAAGCTTCCTGCCATCCAGGACCTATGTATTAGGCGGTGTCAGAAGGCGGCCCAAAAAATGGTCAAAGACTCTAGCCACCCAAGTCATAGACTGTTCTTTCTGCTACCACACGGTAAGCGGTACCGGAGTGCCAAGTCACCCAAGTCATAGACTGTTCTCTCTGCTACCACACGGTAAGCGGTACCGGAGTGCCAAGTCACCCAAGTCATAGACTGTTCTCTCTGCTACCACACGGTAAGCGGTACCGGAGTGCCAAGTCACCCAAGTCATAGACTGTTCTCTCTGCTACCACACGGTAAGCGGTACCGGAGTGCCAAGTCACCCAAGTCATAGACTGTTCTCTCTGCTACCACACGGTAAGCGGTACCGGAGTGCCAAGTCACCCAAGTCATAGACTGTTCTCTCTGCTACCACACGGTAAGCGGTACCAGAGTGCCAAGTCACCCAAGTCATAGACTGTTCTCTCTGCTACCACACGGTAAGCGGTACCGGAGCGCCAAGTCACCCAAGTCATAGACTGTTCTCTCTGCTACCACACGGTAAGCGGTACCGGAGCGCCAAGTCACCCAAGTCATAGACTGTTCTCTCTGCTACCACACGGTAAGCGGTACCGGAGCACCAAGTCACCCAAGTCATAGACTGTTCTCTCTGCTACCACACGGTAAGCGGTACCGAAGTGCCAAGTCACCCAAGTCATAGACTGTTCTCTCTGCTACCATACGGTAAGCGGTACCGGAGTGCCAAGTCACCCAAGTCATAGACTGTTCTCTCTGCTACCACACGGTAAGCGGTACCGGAGTGCCAAGTCACCCAAGTCATAGACTGTTCTCTCTGCTACCACACGGTAAGCGGTACCGGAGCGCCAAGTTTAACAGCTTCTACCGACAAGCCATAAAACTTCTGAACAATTAATCAAATGGCCACCCTAACTTTTTTTATATATAAAAAAAAGCAAGGTTGGCTAGCTAAGACAAAAATATGTTTAACCAACTCAAGATAGTTAATCTGTGTTTATCACAGTGGGAGCTAATTAAGCATAGCGGGGCAGAACAAGCAAGGAGGTGGGATAAACCAAGCAAGATCCTATTGGCGCGTTGGTGCATGTATTTGTTTCGCTGTGAAGTGCTCATGTGCACAAACTCAATTTGACATTACACTCCTACTAAACAATGCATTTATTTTTTACTTTGGCAAAGCGTCAAGTCTATACAACTTAATGCACTACTTCGTGCACTGTGTTCGAAACATATTTTAGTTTTAGAAACCGAAAAATGTATTGAGATCAGATGTTTAATCGATGAGAAAATTAGCAGAATGTCGGCCCAGTTTCACGTAGTTCTTTCCTCTCCCACTACTGGACTTCCTCTCACTACCATATTTGGTGGTGAGAAAACGTTAATCTTCTTCATCTATGAGGTTTATTGGCAGAATACACTCATAAGATGTACTGCCGCCACGTGGTAGTAAAATATTGCCCAAAATCAAAATATGTTTTGGATGAACAAATTCATACTAATTACCAAAAACAGTAACCAAATTCATACTAATTACCAAAAACAGTAACCAAATTCACACTATTATCCTGGATTTCAAACAAAAAGAAAAACTGTACTCCTTCAGTCGGATTTTTAACATCGACCCCCATTGTTTTTACACAGCTGCTAAATTGTATTTATTTATTAAACCTTTATTTAACTAGGCTGTTGCTACTCGCTGTTTATTATCTATGCATAGTCACTTTACAAATGACCTCGATTAACCTGTACCCCTGCACATTGACTCGGTACCGGAGGTTGGAGCCTCTTCATTCACACTCTGAGACATTCCGGCTCGGAACTAGGAAACTCTGAAATGTCAGATTTGCTAACTTCTTGTAGTTATACACGTACCACGATCAACAAATCATCAAGTCTGATTTTTCGAGTTTCCTAGTTCCGACTAGCATAGAAACGCAGCATAAACTCATAGGTAGTAATCACGTAATCGGGTCTAACGAGCTGCGTGTACAGGCCGTCCAATCCAACTATAAAGTTTGGAGTAATAACATGTTCAACTACTTAAGACATTGGCTCAAATCTATCGTTCCCGGAAGTCTCGCGATTGTTGCACCTCTTGGTTTAGAAACTCTGTGGCTGTAGCCTGATTGGCTGGACGCGATATGCAACATCTGGGACGAGCATTCGTAAGCATTAGCCACTTTAGCACGGTGGTGGAGCCTGCCTATGTGCTAGGCTATACTCTTTCTACCACACGACCCAGAACGGGGTCAGTAGCCTAGGGTCAGTAGCCTAGGGTCAGTAGCCTAGGGTCAGTAGCCTAGGGTCAGTAGCCTAGGGCCAGAGTATGTCTACAAAGTGAAACAACACCAACCTGTAGCTAACAAAACAAATGGCTAAAAGGGATCTGACTGCATTCTTTTAAATGTTTTTTTTTAGAAATATTTGGATTAAATAATTAATCTAATTGGAAAACATTATACACCTTTACTTTAGTTCTACTTTTTGGAGGAAAATTGAGTTGGCTAGGCTATCTGTGCCTTTTGATTTTGGTAGATGACAAATAGCTAGTCAGACGAATCAAGGACTACCAGTTCGCGTATGAATTTCAGCACAGTAGTCAGGCAGGTCCACCCGAGATTTGAAGTAAGATCGCTGGATTCAGAGTGCTAACCTTTACACAATAGAACCCCATGCTGAAGGCTTTGATGACATATGACACCTCTTGCCTACGTGAAATGGTTGGGTGGTAAGTGAAGTGATTTTGACTTTATCAGATATGTAAAAGCTGGCTTGTAAGTCATTTCAAATACATTACATTTCATATGTGCCTCTAGTCAACAATGATAAGTAATTTTCTCTCTTTCTCATCTCTCTTTTCTTATCTTTCTTCCTGGCTTTCTCCACCCTCCCATCTCTCTCTCTCATTCTCTTGTTAGCCCTCTCTGTTGCGCTCTCTCTCTGTCGCTCTCTTTCTCTGTCGCTCTCTCTCTCTGTCGCTCTCTGTTGCTTTCTCTCTCTGTCGCTCCCTCCCCCTCTCTCTCTGTCGCGCTCTCTCTGTCGCTCCCTCCCCCTCTCTCTCTGTCGCTCTCTGTCGCTCCCTCTCTGTCGCTCCCTCCCCCTCTCTCTCTGTCGCTCTCTCTCTGTTGCTCTCTCCCCCTCTCTCTCTGTCGCTCTCTGTCGCTCTCTCTCTGTCGCTCCCTCTCTCTCTGTCTCTCTCTCTCTGTTGCTCCCTCCCTCTCTCTCTCTCTGTCGCTCTCTGTCGCTCTCTCTCTGTTGCGCTCTCTCTCTGTCGCTCTCTCTTTGGCGCTCTCTCTGTCGCTCTCTCTCTGTCGCTCTCTCTCTGTCGCTCTCTCACTGTTGCGCTCTCTCTCTGTCGCTCTCTCTCTGTCGCTCTCTCTCTCTGTCGCTCTCTCTCTCTCTGTCGCTCTCTCTCTCTGTCGCTCTCTGTCGCTCCCTCCCCCTCTCTCTCTGTCGCTCCCTCCTCCTCTCTCCGTCTCTGTGGAATAATGAGATGTGAATGGAGAGGGAGGGGGGATGTGAGTCATCCCAATGAGTCATGCCGTGTGTGTTAAGGATGGCACAGGAAGAGACAGGCAGTAAATATGGGCACACACAGACACAGAAATATGGTCACACAACAATAACACACACTCACACGCACACACACACACACACACACACACACACACACACACACACACACACACACACACACACACACACACACACACACACACACACACACACACACACACACACACACACACACACACACACACACACACACAGACACACACACACACACACACACACTTGACAAAGCCAGAGTGAGTGTATGCACAGAATACCATATTTTGCTCACAGTCCAGTAGATCTTTAACATGCAGTTATAGACATTGACCAGCTGGTGTCAGGTGTATTGAGTATTGAACCCCTTGCTAGCAATGCTCAAACACACTGCAGCTTCCTGCCCTCTTCGCCCATTGAGCTCTCTGGACCAAAGACAATCACACACCTACAGGAACTTAAAAATGATGATTTAGTTGGATTCAACCCAGCTGATAGCAAGCTGTGTGTGAGTGTTTGTTAAATAAATAACTATCTCCTTTTCTTTCACGCCCCCTCTCCATCTCGACGTCATTATATCTTTCGCTCTTTCTTTCGGTTGACACTTCTCTTTGTTTTTTCTATCTGAAACAGGCAGAATAGGAGTGAAAGAGAGAGGGGGTCAGGGAGAATGAGAGACAGAGAAAAAGATACAAAGGAGAGAGAAGAGAGCAGGAGCACATGCAAGATAGAGAGCGAGACAGACAGACAGACAGACAGACAGAGAGTTTGAGAGAGACAGACAAAGAGAGAGAGACAGAGAGAGAGTTTGAGAGAGACAGACAGACAGGGAGAGTTTGAGAGAGAGAGAGAGAGAGAGAGAGAGAGAGAGAGAGATAGAGAGAGAGAGACAGACAGACAGACAGACAGACAGACAGAGAGAGAGAGAGAGAGAGAGAGAGAGAGAGAGAGAGACAGACACAGAGAGAGAGAGCGACAGACAGACAGAGAGAGACAGACAGAGAGAGAGACAGACAGAGAGAGAGACAAAGAGAGACAGAGAGAGAGAGAGAGACAGACAGACAGACAGAGAGAGAGAGTTTGAGAGAGAGAGACAGACAGAGAGAGAGAGCGACAGACAGACAGACAGCGAGAGAGAGAGAGAGAGAGAGCGAGAGAGAGAGAGTTTGAGAGAGAGAGAGAGAGAGACAGAGAGAGAGAGAGAGAGACAGACAGACAGACAGACAGACAGCGAGAGAGAGAGAGACAGAGAGAGAGACAGACAGCGAGAGAGAGAGAGAGAGACAGACAGAGAGAGAGACAAAGAGAGACAGAGAGAGAGACAAAGAGAGACAGAGAGAGACAGAGAGAGAGAGTTTGAGACAGACAGAGACAGATAGAGAGAGAGAGAGAGAGAGAGAGAGAGAGAGAGAGAGAGAGAGAGAGAGAGAGAGAAAGAAAGAAAGAAAGAGAGAGAGAGAAAGGGAGAGGGAAAGGGAAAGGGAGAGAGAGATAGAGAGAGGGATATAGGGATTGTGAGAGAGTGGGACAAAGAGAGAGAATGAAAGAGGTAAAGAAAGAGAGGAAAAACAGATAGAGGGACAGAAAGAGAAAGAATAGATAGAGAAAGAAAGAGCAGGTGGGGGACCCAGCTGCATCAGCAGTAGCAGTGTAGAGAGATGAGGTGTTGTAGCAGCCGTCTGCTCTATCTGACAGTAGAGTAAACATCCTTATTTCCCTAGCAACAAGATCCACTTCGGAATTAAAGGACCAGCGCCTTACACATGACGCATGCTCTCTCTCTCTCTCTCTCTCTCTCTCTCTCTCTCTCTCTCTCTCTCTCTCTCTCCTTTTCCCTCCATTTTTGTCTTCTTCTCTCTCCACTTCATTATGTTTTTTTGATGTCTTCTTGACTGCTCATTTCCCCCCCCCATGTTCCTACAGCATGCGAGTGAATGATACACTATGGCCTGTGTGTGAGCTCACATCCACAGCGGGATGATTTGATTCAGTAGACCTACATGTTCTTGGAGAACTGTAATTGCTAATAGGCTACTGTACATCATGTGTACGTTGAACGCTGTGGTCCAGTGGTCACCAACCTTCCCTGAGTCAAGGTCACAAAATGCATTTTAAACTTAACTTAAAAATCGGAAGTTTATGCCCAATACATTATCACTGCATATTGGCTCTCCTTGAATTGCCAAAGTTGTTTTTCTCAGACCGTTTTTAAAACTGTTAGGTATATGATCACACTGGTAATAGATCATTTGTTGTATTAGTGGTGAAGCACAGCTGAGTGAGCATGATATAGTTTTAGTTTTACTGGACTGATGGCCTGCATCTGATGAGAAGGAGGGAGGGAGCAGGGGGAGGCTCAAAAAAGGGGACACACCTTTTCCAGCTGATGGCGAAACTTAAGTCGCACTGCATTATTTCTGCCTCATGCGTTGTTTTTATTGTCATTTAGCAGACACTCTTATCCAGAGCGATTTACAGTAGTGAGGGCATACATGTTCATACTGTTCCTCCGTGGGAACCGAACCCACAACCCTGGTGTTGCCAGTGCCATGCTCTACCAACTGAGGCACACAGGACTCCTTTGACCAGAGAAAGTGAAATATTCCTTGATATCAAAAAAAGGCACAAACCGCTAATAATAACAACACAAGCTCCTGGAAACACGTTGTTGTACTCATTCATTACAGCTGCAGTGCTGGTTGTACTCATTCATTACAGTGCTGGTTGTACTCATTCATTACAGTGCTGGTTGTACTCATTCATTACAGTGCTGGTTGTACTCATTCATTACAGTGCTGGTTGTACTCATTCATTACAGCTGCAGTGCAGGTTGTACTCATTCATTACAGTGCTGGTGGTACTCATTCATTACAGCTGCAGTGCAGGTTGTACTCATTCATTACAGATGCAGTGGTGGTGGTACTCATTCATTACAGCTGCAGTGCAGGTTGTACTCATTCATTACAGCTGCAGTGCAGGTTGTACTCATTCATTACAGTGCTGGTTGTACTCATTCATTACAGCTGCAGTGCAGGTTGTACTCATTCATTACAGCTGCAGTGGTGGTGGTACTCATTCATTACAGCTGCAGTGCAGATTGTACTCATTCATTACAGCTGCAGTGCAGGTTGTACTCATTCATTACAGCTGCAGTGCAGGTTGTACTCATTCATTACAGCTGCAGTGCAGGTTGTACTCATTCATTACAGCTGCAGTGCAGGTTGTACTCATTCATTACAGCTGCAGTGCAGGTTGTACTCATTCATTACAGCTGCAGTGCAGGTTGTACTCATTCATTACAGCTGCAGTGCAGGTTGTACTCATTCATTACAGTGCTGGTTGTACTCATTCATTACAGCTGCAGTGCAGGTTGTACTCATTCATTACAGTGCAGGTTGTACTCATTCATTACAGCTGCAGTGCTGGTTGTAGCGTGAGTGGAAGTTGGGAGAACGTGCATTTTATGGCTTACAAAAGTGTTGACAGTGCTGAATAACAACTTAAACATGAACTTACTCATAAAAACAGCAGCGCTTTGCTATAATCACAAAGTCTCTTTCTAGACATGGTTTTAAATGTTTTGAAATCTCACATGATCAACTTTGGTGCGTTAGAGGCTTCTTTTCACAGTCTATAGCACAATGAAACCGTACAGACACAGTGATCTGAGCTCTCTCATGGGAGCTCCTGCGTGGCTCAGCGGTCTAAGGCACTGCATCTCAGTGCAAGAGGTGTCACTACAGACCCTGGTTCAGCGGTCTAAGGCACTGCATCTCAGTGCTAGAGGTGTCACTACAGACCCTGGTTCAGCGGTCTAAGGCACTGCATCTCAGTGCTAGAGGCGTCACTACAGACCCTAAGGCACTGCATCTCAGTGCAAGAGGTGTCACTACAGACCCTGGTTCAGCGGTCTAAGGCACTGCATCTCAGTGCTAGAGGTGTCACTACAGACCCTGGTTCAGCGGTCCATGGCACTGCATCTCAGTGCTAGAGGTGTCACTACAGACCCTGGTTCAGCGGTCTAAGGCACTGCATCTCAGTGCTAGAGGTGTCACTACAGACCCTGGTTCAGCGGTCTAAGGCACTGCATCTCAGTGCTAGAGGTGTCACTACAGACCCTGGTTCAGTTGTCTAAGACACTGCATCTCAGTGCTAGAGGCGTCACTACAGACCCTGGTTCAGCGGTCTAAGGCACTGCATCTCAGTGCTAGAGGGGTCACTACAGACCCTGGTTCAGCGGTCTAAGGCACTGCATCTCAGTGCTAGAGGGGTCACTACAGACCCTGGTTCAGCGGTCTAAGGCACTGCATCTCAGTGCTAGAGGGGTCACTACAGACCCTGGTTCAGCAGTCTAAGGCACTGCATCTCAGTGCTAAAGGTGTCACTACAGACCCTGGTTCAGCGGTCTAAGGCACTGCATCTCAGTGCTAGAGGGGTCACTACAGACCCTGGTTCAGCGGTCTAAGGCACTGCATCTCAGTGCTAGAGGTGTCACTACAGACCCTGGTTCAGCGGTCTAAGGCACTGCATCTCAGTGCTAGAGGTGTCACTACAGACCCTGGTTCAGCTGTCTAAGACACTGCATCTCAGTGCTAGAGGTGTCACTACAGACCCTGGTTCAGCGGTCTAAGACACTGCATCTCAGTGCTAGAGGTGTCACTACAGACCCTGGTTCAGCGGTCTAAGACACTGCATCTCAGTGCTAGAGGTGTCACTACAGACCCTGGTTCAGCGGTCTAAGACACTGCATCTCAGTGCTAGAGGTGTCACTACAGACCCTGGTTCAGCGGTCTAAGGCACTGCATCTCAGTGCTAGAGGTGTCACTACAGACCCTGGATCAGCTGTCTAAGACACTGCATCTCAGTGCTAGAGGCGTCACTACAGACACCATGGCTTGAATCCAGACTGTATCACGACAGGCCATGATTGGGAGTCCCATAGGGCGGTGCACAATTGGCCTGGATTTGGCTTACTTGGCTAGTTAAATAAAAATTAAATACAAATCAATTTGCTATAGGTGCACTTGATTTGCTCTCTGGGTCTGCCAGATAGCGGAGAACTACCTTCAGGCACACAAAATGGGTCAAAATGAGAACACTTTGCCATCCCGGCACTAGGCCTGCTGAATCAAGTGCACCTTTTTTACAGAAATGTTTGGTGACCGACTAAGAATGGCTTGGATCGCGATCGACCGGTTGGTGACCACTGCTGTAGTCTAACACGGAACCCAAACCGGCTGCTCGTGTGCGCCATCGTGCATAAATTAATTTTTCCCCCTACACAACACGCAGGTTAAAATGTCAAAACAAACTCTGAACCAATTACATTCATTTGGGAACAGGTCGAAAAGCATGAAACATTTACGGCAATTTAGCTAGTTAGCTTGCACTTGCTAGCTCATTTGTCCTGGGATATAAACATTGAGTTGTTATTTTACCTGAAATGCACAAGGTCCTCTACTCCCGACAATTAATCCACACATAAAACGGGCAACCAAATAATTTCTAGTCATCTCTCCTCCTTCCATGCTTTTTCATCTTTGAACTTATATGGTGATTGGCATTTAAACTTTCAGTCACCCACGTGGGTATAACAAATGAGGAGATGGCTCGTGGGTACCTGCTTCTATAAACCAATGAGGAGATGGGAAAGGCAGGACTTTCAGTGCGATCTGCGTCACAAATAGAACTGACTGCTATTGTAGCCTTTGGCATCGCAGACGCTTGTTGGCACGCACGAGCAGTGTGGGTGCAATAATTGAATAACATAGATCTCTACATTTATTTTTGCAACGCTCGCGACGCAATCAGTGTGGTCAGCCTATAATGCATGTACTGGATATAGGAGAAGTGGCCTGGTACTTTTTGAATGAGAAATACTGCTGACTCTCTGGCACAAACTTGGAATAATTAGTTCCCTAACTAGTAGTCTATTAAGTAGAATTCAATAGGTATTTGGCATCATTTTATTTTTACTATGTTAGTTCTCTGGTAAATAAGTCAATATCAACATAGCTACAGTTGAAGTCGGAAGTTTACACTCACTTCGGTTGGAGTCATTAAAACTCGTTTTTCATCCACTCCACATATTTCTTGTTAACAAACTATAGTTTGGGCAAGTCGGTTAGGACATCTACTTTGTGAATGGTAACTTCCCACTTCAACGGTTCATCTGAATAGGCTCTTCCAAGTTTCAGAACCACTATTTTGTCAAATGTTTGTATATCGTCGGCGTTGTCTTCTTCTTCTTCGTCTTCGTCTTAGCAGTGGCGTGTATTCATGGATGCCAAGGGAAGCCAGGCTTCCCCCCCAAAAAAATTACCAAGAAAAAATTTAATTAAATACAAAATAATTTATCTTTCGTCTCTCTGTGTTTCATAATATTCCTTAAATGTTCCTTCTCTACATGTAAGCGCCCCTCTGTCTCTGTATGTGTAGCCCATCTATCTGATGCGCCCCTCTGTCTCTGTATGTGTAGCCCATCTATCTGATGCGCCCCTCTGTCTCTGTATGTGTAGCCCATCTATCTGATGCGCCCCTCTGTCTCTGTATGTGTAGCCCATCTATCTGATGCGCCCCTCTGTCTCTGTATGTGTAGCCCATCTATCTGATGCGCCCCTCTGTCTCTGTATGTGTAGCCCATCTATCTGATGCGCCCCTCTGTCTCTGTATGTGTAGCCCATCTATCTGATGCTGCCCCTCTGTCTCTGTATGTGTAGCCCATCTATCTGATGCGCCCCTCTGTCTCTGTATGTGTAGCCCATCTATCTGATGCGCCCCTCTGTCTCTGTATGTGTAGCCCATCTATTTGATGCGTCCCTCTGTCTCTGTATGTGTAGCCCATCTATCTGATGCGACCCTCTGTCTCTGTATGTGTAGCCCATCTATCTGATGCGCCCCTCTGTCTCTGTATGTGTAGCCCATCTATCTGATGCTGTCCGGTCCAAACGAGTATGACATTGTTGCTTCTCTACATGTAAGCCATCTATCTGATGCTGTCCGGTCCAAACGAGTATGACATTGTTGCTTCTCTACATGTAAGCCATCTATCTGATGCTGTCCGGTCCAAACGAGTATGACATTGTTGCTTCTCTACATGCCATCTATCTGATGCTGTCCGGTCCAAACGAGTATGACCAAACTATCTGATGCTGTCCGGTCCAAACGAGTATGAGTATGACATTGTTGCTTCTCTACATGCCATCTATCTGATGCTGTCCGGTCCAAAGGAGTATGACATTGTTGCTTCTCTACATGCCATCTATCTGATGCTGTCCGGTCCAAACGAGTATGACATTGTTGCTTCTCTACATGTAAGCCATCTATCTGATGCTGTCCGGTCCAAACGAGTATGACATTGTTGCTTCTCTACATGTAAGCCATCTATCTGATGCTGTCCGGTCCAAAGGAGTATGACATTGTTGCTTCTCTACATGCCATCTATCTGATGCTGTCCGGTCCAAACGAGTATGACATTGTTGCTTCTCTACATGCCATCTATCTGATGCTGTCCGGTCCAAACGAGTATGACATTGTTGCTTCTCTACATGTAAGCCATCTATCTGATGCTCTCCGGTCCAAACGAGTATGACATTGTTGCTTCTCTACATGTAAGCCATCTATCTGATGCTGTCCGGTCCAAACGAGTATGACATTGTTGCTTCTCTACATGTAAGTCATCTATCTGATGCTGTCCGGTCCAAACGAGTATGACATTGTTGCTTCTCTACATGCCATCTATCTGATGCTGTCCGGTCCAAACGAGTATGACATTGTTGCTTCTCTACATGCCATCTATCTGATGCTGTCCGGTCCAAACGAGTATGACATTGTTGCTTCTCTACATGTAAGTCATCTATCTGATGCTGTCCGGTCCAAACGAGTATGACATTGTTGCTTCTCTACATGTAAGTCATCTATCTGATGCTGTCCGGTCCAAACGAGTATGACATTGTTGCTTCTCTACATGTAAGCCATCTATCTGATGCTGTCCGGTCCAAACGAGTATGACATTGTTGCTTCTCTACATGTAATCTATCTCTGTCTCTGTATGACATTGTTGCCCATCTATCTGATGCTGTCCGGTCCAAACGAGTATGACATTGTTGCTTCTCTACATGCCATCTATCTGATGCTGTCCGGTCCAAACGAGTATGACATTGTTGCTTCTCTACATGTAAGTCATCTATCTGATGCTGTCCGGTCCAAACGAGTATGACATTGTTGCTTCTCTACATGTAAGCCATCTATCTGATGCTGTCCGGTCCAAACGAGTATGACATTGTTGCTTCTCTACATGTAAGCCATCTATCTGATGCTGTCCGGTCCAAACGAGTATGACATTGTTGCTTCTCTACATGTAAGCCATCTATCTGATGCTGTCCGGTCCAAACGAGTATGACATTGTTGCTTCTCTACATGTAAGTCATCTATCTGATGCTGTCCGGTCCAAACGAGTATGACATTGTTGCTTCTCTACATGTAAGTCATCTATCTGATGCTGTCCGGTCCAAATGAGTATGACATTGTTGCTTCTCTACATGTAAGCCATCTATCTGATGCTGTCCGGTCCAAACGAGTATGACATTGTTGCTTCTCTACATGTAAGCGCCCCTCTGTCTCTGTCTGTGTAGCCCATCTATCTGATGCTGTCCGGTCCAAACGAGTATGACATTGTTGCTTCTCTACATGTAAGCCATCTATCTGATGCTGTCCGGTCCAAACGAGTATGACATTGTTGCTTCTCTACATGTAAGTCATCTATCTGATGCTGTCCGGTCCAAATGAGTATGACATTGTTGCTTCTCTACATGTAAGCCATCTATCTGATGCTGTCCGGTCCAAACGAGTATGACATTATTGCTTCTCTACATGCCATCTATCTGATGCTGTCCGGTCCAAAGGAGTATGACATTGTTGCTTCTCTACATGCCATCTATCTGATGCTGTCCGGTCCAAACGAGTATGACATTGTTGCTTCTCTACATGCCATCTATCTGATGCTGTCCGGTCCAAACGAGTATGACATTGTTGCTTCTCTACATGTAAGCCATCTATCTGATGCTGTCCGGTCCAAACGAGTATGACATTGTTGCTTCTCTACATGTAAGTCATCTATCTGATGCTGTCCGGTCCAAACGAGTATGACATTGTTGCTTCTCTACATGCCATCTATCTGATGCTGTCCGGTCCAAACGAGTATGACATTGTTGCTTCTCTACATGCCATCTATCTGATGCTGTCCGGTCCAAACGAGTATGACATTGTTGCTTCTCTACATGTAAGTCATCTATCTGATGCTGTCCGGTCCAAACGAGTATGACATTGTTGCTTCTCTACATGTAAGTCATCTATCTGATGCTGTCCGGTCCAAACGAGTATGACATTGTTGCTTCTCTACATGTAAGCCATCTATCTGATGCTGTCCGGTCCAAACGAGTATGACATTGTTGCTTCTCTACATGTAAGCGCCCCTCTGTCTCTGTATGTGTAGCCCATCTATCTGATGCTGTCCGGTCCAAACGAGTATGACATTGTTGCTTCTCTACATGTAAGCCATCTATCTGATGCTGTCCGGTCCAAACGAGTATGACATTGTTGCTTCTCTACATGTAAGCCATCTATCTGATGCTGTCCGGTCCAAACGAGTATGACATTGTTGCTTCTCTACATGTAAGTCATCTATCTGATGCTGTCCGGTCCAAACGAGTATGACATTGTTGCTTCTCTACATGTAAGCCATCTATCTGATGCTGTCCGGTCCAAACGAGTATGACATTGATGCTTCTCTACATGTAAGTCATCTATCTGATGCTGTCCGGTCCAAACGAGTATGACATTGTTGCTTCTCTACATGTAAGTCATCTATCTGATGCTGTCCGGTCCAAACGAGTATGACATTGTTGCTTCTCTACATGTAAGCCATCTATCTGATGCTGTCCGGTCCAAACGAGTATGACATTGTTGCTTCTCTACATGTAAGCGCCCCTCTGTCTCTGTATGTGTAGCCCATCTATCTGATGCTGTCCGGTCCAAACGAGTATGACATTGTTGCTTCTCTACATGTAAGCCATCTATCTGATGCTGTCCGGTCCAAACGAGTATGACATTGTTGCTTCTCTACATGTAAGTCATCTATCTGATGCTGTCCGGTCCAAACGAGTATGACATTGTTGCTTCTCTACATGTAAGCCATCTATCTGATGCTGTCCGGTCCAAACGAGTATGACATTGTTGCTTCTCTACATGCCATCTATCTGATGCTGTCCGGTCCAAAGGAGTATGACATTGTTGCTTCTCTACATGCCATCTATCTGATGCTGTCCGGTCCAAACGAGTATGACATTGTTGCTTCTCTACATGTAAGCCATCTATCTGATGCTGTCCGGTCCAAACGAGTATGACATTGTTGCTTCTCTACATGTAAGCGCCCCTCTGTCTCTGTATGTGTAGCCCATCTATCTGATGCTGTCCGGTCCAAACGAGTATGACATTGTTGCTTCTCTACATGCCATCTATCTGATGCTGTCCGGTCCAAACGAGTATGACATTGTTGCTTCTCTACATGTAAGCCATCTATCTGATGCTGTCCGGTCCAAACGAGTATGACATTGTTGCTTCTCTACATGTAAGCCATCTATCTGATGCTGTCCGGTCCAAACGAGTATGACATTGTTGCTTCTCTACATGTAAGTCATCTATCTGATGCTGTCCGGTCCAAACGAGTATGACATTGTTGCTTCTCTACTGATGCTGTGCCATCTATCTGATGCTGTCCGGTCCAAACGAGTATGACATTGTTGCTTCTCTACATGTAAGCCATCTATCTGATGCTGTCCGGTCCAAAGGAGTATGACATTGTTGCTTCTCTACATGTAAGTCATCTATCTGATGCTGTCCGGTCCAAACGAGTATGACATTGTTGCTTCTCTACATGTAAGCCATCTATCTGATGCTGTCCGGTCCAAACGAGTATGACATTGTTGCTTCTCTACATGTAAGCCATCTATCTGATGCTGTCCGGTCCAAACGAGTATGACATTGTTGCTTCTCTACATGTAAGTCATCTATCTGATGCTGTCCGGTCCAAACGAGTATGACATTGTTGCTTCTCTACATGTAAGCCATCTATCTGATGCTGTCCGGTCCAAACGAGTATGACATTGTTGCTTCTCTACATGCCATCTATCTGATGCTGTCCGGTCCAAACGAGTATGACATTGTTGCTTCTGTCTAAACGAGTATGACATGCCATCTATCTGATGCTGTCCGGTCCAAACGAGTATGACATTGTTGCTTCTCTACATGCCATCTATCTGATGCTGTCCGGTCCAAACGAGTATGACATTGTTGCTTCTCTACATGTAAGCCATCTATCTGATGCTGTCCGGTCCAAACATTGAGTATGACATTGTTGCTTCTCTACATGTAAGTCATCTATCTGATGCTGTCCGGTCCAAACGAGTATGACATTGTTGCTTCTCTACATGTAAGCCATCTATCTGATGCTGTCCGGTCCAAACGAGTATGACATTGTTGCTTCTCTACATGCCATCTATCTGATGCTGTCCGGTCCAAAGGAGTATGACATTGTTGCTTCTCTACATGCCATCTATCTGATGCTGTCCGGTCCAAACGAGTATGACATTGTTGCTTCTCTACATGCCATCTATCTGATGCTGTCCGGTCCAAACGAGTATGACATTGTTGCTTCTCTACATGTAAGCCATCTATCTGATGCTGTCCGGTCCAAACGAGTATGACATTGTTGCTTCTCTACATGCCATCTATCTGATGCTGTCCGGTCCAAACGAGTATGACATTGTTGCTTCTCTACATGTAAGCCATCTATCTGATGCTGTCCGGTCCAATCTGATGCTGTCCGGTCCAAACGAGTATGACATTGTTGCTTCTCTACATGTAAGCCATCTATCTGATGCTGTCCGGTCCAAACGAGTATGACATTGTTGCTTCTCTACATGTAAGCCATCTATCTGATGCTGTCCGGTCCAAATGCTGTCCGGTCCAGTATGACATTGTTGCTTCTCTACATGTAAGCCATCTATCTGATGCTGTCCGGTCCAAACGAGTATGACATTGTTGCTTCTCTACATGCCATCTATCTGATGCTGTCCGGTCCAAACGAGTATGACATTGTTGCTTCTCTACATGCCATCTATCTGATGCTGTCCGGTCCAAACGAGTATGACATTGTTGCTTCTCTACATGTAAGCCATCTATCTGATGCTGTCCGGTCCAAACGAGTATGACATTGTTGCTTCTCTACATGTAAGTCATCTATCTGATGCTGTCCGGTCCAAACGAGTATGACATTGTTGCTTCTCTACATGTAAGCCATCTATCTGATGCTGTCCGGTCCAAACGAGTATGACATTGTTGCTTCTCTACATGTAAGCCATCTATCTGATGCTGTCCGGTCCAAACGAGTATGACATTGTTGCTTCTCTACATGCCATCTATCTGATGCTGTCCGGTCCAAACGAGTATGACATTGTTGCTTCTCTACATGCCATCTATCTGATGCTGTCCGGTCCAAACGAGTATGACATTGTTGCTTCACTACATGTAAGCCATCTATCTGATGCTGTCCGGTCCAAACTGATGCTGTATGACATTTGTTGCTTCTCTACATGTAAGTCATCTATCTGATGCTGTCCGGTCCAAACTGAGTATGACATTGTTGCTTCTCTACATGTAAGCCATCTATCTGATGCTGTCCGGTCCAAACGAGTATGACATTGTTGCTTCTCTACATGTAAGCCATCTATCTGATGCTGTCCGGTCCAAACGAGTATGACATTGTTGCTTCTCTACATGTAAGCCATCTATCTGATGCTGTCCGGTCCAAACGAGTATGACATTGTTGCTTCTCTACATGTAAGCCATCTATCTGATGCTGTCCGGTCCAAACGAGTATGACATTGTTGCTTCTCTACATGCCATCTATCTGATGCTGTCCGGTCCAAACGAGTATGACATTGTTGCTTCTCTACATGCCATCTATCTGATGCTGTCCGGTCCAAACGAGTATGACATTGTTGCTTCTCTACATGTAAGTCATCTATCTGATGCTGTCCGGTCCAAACGAGTATGACATTGTTGCTTCTCTACATGTAAGCCATCTATCTGATGCTGTCCGGTCCAAACGAGTATGACATTGTTGCTTCTCTACATGTAAGCCATCTATCTGATGCTGTCCGGTCCAAACGAGTATGACATTGTTGCTTCTCTACATGTAAGCCATCTATCTGATGCTGTCCGGTCCAAACGAGTATGACATTGTTGCTTCTCTACATGTAAGCCATCTATCTGATGCTGTCCGGTCCAAACGAGTATGACATTGTTGCTTCTCTACATGTAAGCCATCTATCTGATGCTGTCCGGTCCAAACGAGTATGACATTGTTGCTTCTCTACATGCCATCTATCTGATACTGTCCGGTCCAAACGAGTATGACATTGTTGCTTCTCTACATGTAAGCCATCTATCTGATGCTGTCCGGTCCAAACGAGTATGACATTGTTGCTTCTCTACATGCCATCTATCTGATGCTGTCCTGTCCAAACGAGTATGACATTGTTGCCGCCCATAGCATTGAAGACAAGGGAAGAGAGCATTTGGCCTCATTTGATTAAAAACATTTAAAAGAGTCCCAAAAATGTACCAATCAGCATTGAATTAAAAGAGAAAGCTCAACTATGATTGGTCCAAAAAAAACTGTGTCAAGGGAGGCCAACTTGGATTTGGCTTCACTCCTATAAAGCCTCATTAAGCTCATACGTCATTGACAGAAAAACTTGAATTGTTGCATCTTGTTGTGTTGTTGTCCTCCCATGGCCAACTAGCCAGTGTGGCCCTTTTCTAAATTAGCCATGGATGGAGAAAGGGATTTGGACTTGTGGTTTTACTTCATTCTCTGAACTGACCAATGATTGGAATAACAGCGATTCTGATCCAACCATTAATTCATACATTGTTGTAACCCTGGCCTGAGAGAATATAACTTCAATATGTAGCTAGATGTAGAAGGCTAATGTTAACTAACTAACGTTGCCCCTGAATGGACGTTAGGCTAGTGAGCATTTTAGCCAGGTAGCCGAGGACAACAACTAAAAAACAAGCGTGTACAGTTTGATGGAGTCATAGACCGTTTCCTCAACATGGACGAGAGGAGGATGACATTGGTGTTTCATAGACCGTTTCCTCAACATGGACGAGAGGAGGATGACATTGGTGTTTCATAGACCGTTTCCTCAACATGGACGAGAGGAGGATGACATTGGTGTTTCATAGACCGTTTCCTCAACATGGACGAGAGGAGGATGACATTGGTGTTTCATAGACCGTTTCCTCAACATGGACGAGAGGAGGATGACATTGGTGTTTCATAGACCGTTTCCTCAACATGGACGAGAGGAGGATGACATTGGTGTTTCATAGACCGTTTCCTCAACATGGACGAGAGGAGGATGACATTGGTGTTTCATAGACCGTTTCCTCAACATGGACGAGAGGAGGATGACATTGGTGTTTCATAGACCGTTTCCTCAACATGGACGAGAGGAGGATGACATTGGTGTTTCATAGACCGTTTCCTCAACATGGACGAGAGGAGGATGACATTGGTGTTTCATAGACCGTTTCCTCAACATGGACGAGAGGAGGATGACATTGGTGTTTCATAGACCGTTTCCTCAACATGGACGAGAGGAGGATGACATTGGTGTTTCATAGACCGTTTCCTCAACATGAAAGAGAGGAGGATGACATTGGTGTTTCTCTACAAGTAGGGTGAGTCAACGTGTTTATCTACTTGTACATAAGGTCATGTAACCGTTTGTTCGTCGCTGTATTAGACTGAAGCACAGATGATTAGATGATGTTGATGTTGAAATGGTGCTGGAATAGTGGAGGCAGCTCCTGTTTCCTTTGTGACTTGCGGTAACTCTCTGTGGTTCTAAATCATTCGTTGTTTATTAGTCCAGAAATGTCTGAAACATTAACGTGATTGACCGTGCTGTAGGTCATGTAACTGTTTGTTACATGCAATATGCTTTGTGGACTTCACCGGACAGACCTATATATCACTGTATCTTCTTATTGTCTCGGCCTCAGACCTATATATCACTGTGTCTTCTTATTGTCTCGGCCTCAGACCTATATATCACTGTGTCTTCTTATTGTCTCGGCCTCAGACCTATATATCACTGTATCTTCTTATTGTCTCGGCCTCAGACCTATATATCACTGTATCTTCTTATTGTCTCGGCCTCAGACCTATATATCACTGTATCTTCTTATTGTCTCGGCCTCAGACCTATATATCACTGTATCTTCTTATTGTCTCGGCCTCAGGCCTATATATCACTGTATCTTCTTATTGTCTCGGCCTCAGACCTATATATCACTGTATCTTCTTATTGTCTCGGCCTCAGACCTATATATCACTGTATCTTCTTATTGTCTCGGCCTCAGGCCTATATATCACTGCATCTTCTTATTGTCTCGGCCTCAGACCTATATATCACTGTATCTTCTTATTGTCTCGGCCTCAGGCCTATATATCACTGTGTCTTCTTATTGTCTCGGCCTCAGACCTATATATCACTGTATCTTCTTATTGTCTCGGCCTCAGACCTATATATCACTGTATCTTCTTATTTTCTCGGCCTCAGACCTATATATCACTGTATCTTCTTATTGTCTCGGCCTCAGACCTATATATCACTGTATCTTCTTATTTTCTCGGCCTCAGACCTATATATCACTGTATCTTGTTATTGTCTCGGCCTCAGACCTATATATCACTGTATCTTGTTATTGTCTCGGCCTCAGACCTATATATCACTGTATCTTGTTATTGTCTCGGCCTCAGACCTATATATCACTGTATCTTCTTATTGTCTCGGCCTCAGACCTATATATCACTGTATCTTGTTATTGTCTCGGCCTCAGACCTATATATCACTGTATCTTGTTATTGTCTCGGCCTCAGACCTATATATCACTGTATCTTCTTATTGTCTCGGCCTCAGACCTATATATCACTGTATCTTGTTATTGTCTCGGCCTCAGACCTATATATCACTGTATCTTCTTATTGTCTCGGCCTCAGACCCATATATCACTGTATCTTCTTATTGTCTCGGCCTCAGACCTATATATCACTGTGTCTTCTTATTGTCTCGGCCTCAGACCTATATATCACTGTGTCTTCTTATTGTCTCGGCCTCAGACCTATATATCACTGTATCTTCTTATTGTCTCGGCCTCAGACCTATATATCACTGTGTCTTCTTATTGTCTCGGCCTCGGCAATTATCACAACACAGAGAGAGAGAGAGAGAGCAGTGAAATAACAACAGCCTGATAGTTCAGAATATGGAATAGAACCAACAGCTTCAGAATTGAGCTCAAACTTAATGGAGATTCGTATAAATTATACAACACATCAATAGATTACAGTTATTATTGTCTTATTAAACTCACTCGAGAGACGTTAAGATACATATTAGCATTAATGTTATGATTATACAGCTATTTTGTTGTGGTACAATACAGTTTAGATTGTGAATATGCTGTGATTCAGTGCTGTAGTGGAGAATGTGTCGTTTGTGCAGTGAAGTACTGTCTTTGTGTCTGTGTGTGAGAGGGAGGGGGAGCCGGAAGTGCCGGGTGTGTGTGTGTGTGTGTGTGTGTGTGTGTGTGTGTGTGTGTGTGTGTGTGTGTGTGTGTGTGTGTGTGTGTGTGTGTGTGTGTGTGTGTTGTGTTCACTCTACTAAATTATACAGCGGAGGACCAACTGCTGCGTTATGCACAAGAAGATTCTCAGCTCGACAGGGATCTGATGTCTCTGTCCTTGAAGACATGGCTCATGTGTGCAGGGTTCTGATTGTCAGTACAGTGCTTTGGTGCAGGCAGAGCAATGCAGAACGTCAGGAGACAGAGAAGAGGGAGAGCACGAGAGAGGGAGGGAGAGAAAGAGCAAGGGAGGGACTGAATACAGACGAGGAAAGCGGAGGCGGAGGTTTTTTTTTTGCAGGTGAATTCTTAACACCAGGGGGGTTTCCACTGCCCCCTCACCCCCGCACCCCGTCCCCGCCTCTCTCGTGGGATGGAGGGAAGACTTTTGAAAGTGACAGCAGAGGAGGACAGATGGAGGGGGGTAGTTAGCTTAGAAAAGAGGAGTGAGGGATGGGGTAGCAGAGGGCGACGGAATGAAGAGGGATGAGAAATGCAGAATGAAGAGGAAGAGAGATGAGAAGTGCAGGGAAGGAGGGTAGAGAGAAAGAGGTGAGAGATACTGATGGAGAAGGAGAGAGAAAGGTGGAGGGAAAATGCAGAATGAAGGGAGAGAAAGAGATCGATGAGAGAGAAAGAGAGGGAGGAGAGAGAAAGAGAGGGAGGAGAGAAAAGGAGAGGGAGTAGAGAGAGAAAGAGAGGGAGGAGAGAGAAAGAGAGGGAGGAGAGAGAAAGAGAGGGAGGAGAAAGAAAGAGAGGGAGGAGAGAGAGAGAGAGAGAGAGAGAGAGAGAGAGAGAGAGAGGAGAGAGAGGGCGAGGAGAGAGAAAGAGAGGGGAGAGAGAGAGGAAGAGGAGAAAAAAAAGGGAGGAAAGAGAAAGAGAGGGAGGAGAGAGAGAGAAAGAGAGGGAGGAGAGAGAGGGGGAGGAGAGAGAAAGAGAGGGAGGAGAGAGAAAGAGAGGGAGGAGAGAGAGAGAGAGGAGAGAGAGAGAGAGAGCGAGGAGAGAGAAAGAGAGGGAGGAGAGAGAGAGGAGGAGGAGAGAAAAGGAAAGGGAGGAGAGAAAAGAGAGGAGGAGAGAGAAAGAGAGAGGAGAGAGAAAGAGAGGGAGGATAGAGAGAGAGGATGAGAGAGAAGAGAGAGAGAGAGAGAGAGAGAGAGAGAGAGAGAGAGAGGAAGGCAGAGAGAGAGGGAGAGCAAGAGAGAGAGAGAGAGAGAGAGATAGAGAGAGAGAAGGCAGAGAGAGAGAGAGAAAGAGAGGGAGGAGAGAGAGAGAGAGGAGGCGGTAAGAAAAGGAAAGGGAGGAGAGAGAAAGAGAGGGAGGAGAGAGAAAGAGGGAGGATAGAGAAAGAGAGAGAGAGAGAGAGAGAGAGAGAGGAAGGCAGAGAGAGAGGGAGAGCGAGAGAGCGAGAGAGAGAGAGAGAGAGAGAGAGGAAGGCAGAGAGAGAGAGGAAGGCAGAGAGGGAGAGAGAGAGTAAGGCAGAGAGAGAGCGAGGAAGGCAGAGAGAGAGAGGAAGGTAGAGAGAGAAAGAGAGAGAGAGAGAGAGAGAGAGAGAGAGAGAGAGAGAGAGAGAGAGAGGAAGGCAGAGAGAGAATGAGAGAAAGAGAGGACGGCAGAGAGAGAGAGAGAGAGAGAGGAGGTCAGAGAGAGAGAGAGAGAGAGGAAGGCAGAGAGAGAGCGAGAGAGAAAGAAGAGAGAGAGAGAGAGAGAGAGAGAGAGAGAGAGAGAGGAAGGCAGAGAGAGAGAGAGGAAGGCAGAGAGAGAGAGAGGAAGGCAGAGAGAGAGTGCTCTGTTTGGCTTTCACCATAT
>NC_088414.1:38553891-38576391 GCF_034236695.1 Oncorhynchus nerka
CACTGATCTTATATGACAGAGATGTGAAGACAACATACTGTACAGTTCTTTTGCCTGAGGATGATCATGTTTATAGTCTTTTTTCATTTTACACACGACCATGTAGCATACACACACATGCTCTCTCTTCCTCTCTCAATTCCATTCCATTCAAAAGCCTTTATTGTCCTCTCTCTGTCCTGAACCTCACATTCATCCTCTAGTTTCTAGTTGATTTTCTATAGGGGACTATACAATGAAAGTGTGACCTTCTCTACCTCCACTCTGGATTTCCTGTCATCTCTCTCTCGCCCTCTGTGTCTCTTCTGTCATCGTTATCTAGAACCTAACCTCACATATCTCTCACTTCCTGTCCTTTCTATTCACCTTGTAAGTTTTATGTCCAACCCAGGAACCCAACTTAAAACACATTTAGTAGTTAATGGATTTTGACCATGGTACTGTCGCCCTGGGCAACATGGTACTGTCGTCCCGGGCAACATGGTACTGTCGCCATGGGCGACATGGCACTGTCGTCCCGGGCTACATGGTACTGTATTCCTGGGCAACAATCTATTTGGATAGTCCATATGTACATGCTCCACAGACTATCAGTAACATTTCAACTATCTACGAACCCTAACACTTACTCTAAACTTAACCCTAACCCTTACTCTAAACTTAACCCTAACACTTACTCTAAACTTAACCCTAACCCTTACTCTAAACTTAACCCTAACCCTTACTCTAAACTTAACCCTAAGCCTTACTCTAAACTTAACCCTAACCCTTAATCTAAACTTAACCCTAACCCTTACTCTAAACTAAACCCTAACCCTTACTCTAAACTTAACCCTAACCCTTACTCTAAACTTAACCCTAACCCTTACTCTAAACTTAACCCTAACCCTTACTCTAAACTTAACCCTAACCCTTATTCAAAACTTAACACTAACCCTTACTCTAAACTTAACCCTAACACTTAATCTAATCTAAACTTAACATTAACCCTTATTCTAAACTTAACCCTAACCCTTACTCTAAACTTAACCCTAACCCTTAATCTAAACTTAACCCTAACCCTTATTCTAAACTTAACCCTAAAACTTAATCTAAACTTAACCCTAACCCTTACTCTAAACTTAACACTAACCCTTAATCTAAACTTAACCCTAACCCTTATTCTAAACTTAACCCTAACACTTAGTCTAAACTTAACCCTAACCCTTAATCTAAACTTAACCCTAACCCTTATATTAAACTTAACCCTAACACTTACTCTAAACTTAACACTAACCCTTATTCTAAACTTAACCCTAACACTTAATCTAAACTTAACCCTAACCCTTACTCTAAATGGAACCCTAACACTTCATCTAAACTTAACCCTAACCCTTATTCTAAACTTAACCCTAACCCTTAATCTAAACTTAACATTAACCCTTAATCTAAACTTAACCCTAACCCTTATTCTAAACTTAACCCTAACCCTTATTCTAAACTTAACCCTAACCATAGGCAAGCACTTGTTAATCAACAGATATTTTGTTGCGACTATGACAATTTGGACTATCCAAATCTCGTGACACACCTGTAGCAAGGGGCTACTTCCTTCTGTCCTGCTTAACATGGCCATGTAGTGACAACATAAAACAGTCTTTACAATATGACTCATGACTGATAGAGCACACAGCGCATGGTGGCTGATACACCATGCAGCATGCATGCCACAGTCTTCAACTTTGTGTTTCAATGTGTGTACCTGATGTGCATGTGTGTGTGTGGGTGTTTGTGAGAGAGATGTCACTTATTTACAATGAATATCAATCTTTAAACATGTACATTTGTTTTGAAACAGTGGTACTGTCCCAATTAACTCTACTTCCTCCCAAAGTGTGCACTTGTTCACTTCCCCTCACTGATTTAAAAGGAAGTTACCGTTACAAGCCCATTCTTCACATGCTCTTTACAGCAATCCAATACTTTTAGTTTTATGAGAAGTAGTGAACGAGTTTACTCTTCAGGAGATAGGAAAGGAGCCCCCAGAGAATTGTAGCCAGTTCAGAACCATGGACAGCACTGCAGTCGACGTCCCTCTCTGCTGCTGGTGCGGTCCCATTCCCCGCGGTGCTGAAATAGGCGGAAAAGATAATGGACTCGGATTGGAACGTGTCAGTATAGAAAAAGAGGAATGTATTATTGTGGTTTGTTAATAACTCGCCAAGATTCACAAACACAGGCATACACACGGAAACACACTACTCATACGCTTAAACAATAATATGATCCCTCGAGACGGAAGAGGGAAGCCACGGCGTAGCAACGAATACCAGCTCGAGCTCGCTTTCACTCTCCTCCTTACGCCCACAACTCCCAATTAACGGCGCGGGGCTCACTCCTACATCCGTCTGACACGTTCTGTTACGCAGTGCTCAGAGCAGGAGTCCCCAAAAGTCACCATGAATATGTAACTTCGGGATTTTATTTTACGCATGATTGTGCCTCTTCCCTCTAACCCCCCCCCCCCCCCCCATTCCGCCTTACAACCAAGCCAGAACTGTATTAAATTCCTGGATTAATTCCAGACTCATTTAGGCTCGGTTGGTTTTGGGTTACTCTACCCACATAGTGCTATATAACCTATATAACCTCTCTCTCTGTGTGTGCGTGTGGGTTTTACTTTGATGGATGACGGCGGATCACGATTTATTTTAGTAGGCTGTATTGGACACGTCTGTGACCAATTGCTTAGCCTATATAGTGGTGTGAAGCTATGATGATAATTCTGCTGTGATGTACAGTATGTCACTCTTACAACCGAACGATAATGAAATGGTTATCTGAATAAACGGACAATCAAAGTAACTCCCTGCTTGGTGGACCTGCTCAGTGCTCATTCATAACGGCTGTGATATGATTGGAGTGTCTGTTGGATTTTGGATCATTTTCTCAGACTCGCTCATCATAATGTTTAGTAGGGCGACTCCACACTGCAAGCATATCTCGAGTGGGGGTTTAACCCCGTCGGCTGTCTCTAAGCAAGCGCTGATCATGACAACTCCGCATGCAGTTAGCTTGCTACTCCTGCTTTTGTCGTGTCGCTCCGGGCTTGGAAACTGACGAGAGTTATAGATCATTGTGTAGCGTAGTTCAGCGCCATGGACAATGCCGCTGAGAACGTTTCACTCAGACGCTGTTCATTCTCCAGCGGGGCTGATACACACACTCGGAGGATAGTAGTGAGACAATACGCCGATATTTCTGTCAAGTAGGCTAACCTTGCAGAAGATGTAACATTGGAAAATGTCACTAGTGAAATATCAACATGATAGCAGAATGACCTGAATAATGTGCTGCATTAATTTGGTGATTTTTTTTAGCTGTAGGCTACAGCCTTTAATCACACGTCATCATGTGGCTTGTCTGCAACAACACACAGGTAGACTATTCATTTGACTGTTACTTCAGCCTCGGTCCTTCCTCTAGAACCAACTGACCGAACAAACGAACGAACGAATGGCTGCTCCGTTACAGCCTGCGTCAACTCCAACAACTCATTAGTTTATTTGCATTTTTTTCAGAGCGAATGAAACAAGATCAATAAAAAAGACGCATTCATTAGGTACATTAACACCAAATACAGCATATTTTACAACTCGTTTGTTTATATATTAGGAACGGTTTTAGTAAAAGTATAAACAGTCTATTTTCATCTCCCTGGGCAGTGTTCGGACCGTATGGTGGGCTCTTTCTCTCCCTCGCGCGTCTTGCCTGTATAAATAGCCTCTCCGTTGACAACATTCCGTCAATGACGTAGGCCGCGCACGTAGATGTGTAGGTGATGGTTTTTAGTGAATGGGTTGTCCCCTCCCCTCGGTGTCCCGGCTCCCGTTCTATTAGCCTACTACTGCTGCTCTATAAAAACCCTATCATAGATCCGGCTCAGACGAACAACTTTTACAGAAGAAGGAGAATAAGAAGAGGAGAAGAGATGTTCTTGGAAAAAGAGAGTGTGACATATATATATATATATATTCTACTGTCCTGCAACAGCAGAAAAATAAGTCTGTTGAAGTTCCTATTTCAGCATCTTTCCTGTAACTAATCTCTCTGCTTGGCAAGACAGCTGTGGTGGTGTTGCGGACACTTTAAGATGGGAGGTTGTGTGAGGTAAGTTCAAACTGTTTCTCGTGGCTTGTTTTCTACATTGGTTTATTGCTAGGTATAAAGGGCTTATTTCAGGTGCAGTTATAGGCTTATATTCGAAAACATTCTTATCTAAAAGCTAACTTTTTGAAATTGTAATTGAGCTATAGGCTCGTTTGTATGTAGTCTTTAAACCGTCAGGTCTCCGTGGCACCCCGGGTCCCTTCTCCGCGGTTGAAAGTTACTGCAGTGTGACTCACTTTCTCTAGCACGTGGGCAGCATGCAGCCTATAGACGAGACGGGCATCGGGATCGGCAATCGAGCCCGAGTTCACACGAACAACGCCGAACATGGGGCCAGACTCGCCTTGACTGCGACTGTTTTTTGGAATAGCCAAGTCAGTCCACATTCGAGACATTGTCTCTCCAAAATATTTGAATGCATAGAGTAAGATCAGACTGGAACTGTCCTTGGGTCGTTGGCTACATATCTGAACAACGTGTTTATGACTCTCAAATACATTACGCAACACCTGGTAGGGATGGATCATGTTTTGAAGGTGCTCACCTCCTTCTAGTGTCAGATACATAGACTATGCCATGATAGAGTCGCTGTGTATCCATTTCGAAATATTTTCAAACCAGGATAACACATCCCTCTTGTTTTCTACACAGTCACTGTCCATGGTGCTGAATTTGCCAGCCATTCTGCCTCTTTAGCCACATTTCTTTCATCTCTCTCTCTCTACCACCCCCTCTCCTCCACTCCCGGGTGCGCGTGGCACCGGGAGATTTCCTGTGGTGGTGATGACTGCACCTCCACCCTTTCTTTATGGTGTTTCATCCCCCCCACCTAAACCCATGCTGCTTCCCGCTGCTCTTTCATTATCATATCCCCTGTGACTCTCTCCTCCCTCCACCCGCCTCCGTGTATTTCCGCTCAGTCCGGCGTTTGCTTGAACTTTTAAAAATGTATTCTCAGCTCAGTGACGTGTATTCGGCGTTGAAGTCAGCCCTGCGTCATTCTTGCGCACATTGCAGATGATTCGCAGTCACCAACTGTAACCCTTTAAAGCACACAGCTCTAACAAACACACCCACACACACACACACTTTACAACCGCAGTGATCAGCGTGCTGGGTGGTAACATGAATGGGTGGTGAGAAGTGGCTCGTGTGTAGGGGGCATTGGGGGGAGGAGGAGAGTGAGGAAGGAGGTGGAGAAGTGGGTGAGGATATAGGGGGCGTGTGAATGGCATTAAGCTTCAATGAAAGTCTTTGTTCATTCATTGTAATTGACGTTGATCTGATTCATCATTTGAGGGCGCAGCAGCGCGAGGAGGGAGGACTGAGAGGGAGAGCTAACCTATCCTCAAGCCGTGATATTTTAGAAGTCGAGGAAGAATCATGAGAATTACTTATATATTTCATATGCAGTCACGAACTGGAGGGGTTTTATATTCTGAATGGATCTTATTGTATCTATGAGATTCATGTCAGGTTTTAGAGTTCCTTCTTATCAGTCATAATGTGGCCAATTCGGCGTGTTCTGTATTAACGCACACTGGTCTCACACACACACGCACACACACACACACACACACACACACACACACACACACACACACACACACACACACACACACACACACACACACACACACACACACACACACACACACACACCGTCGCGTGAACAGAGCAGAGCGCAGCGGTGCTATGGAAACCAACCACAGCAGAGGGCACTCCCTGTGCGCTGCGATTAGCCGAGGTAGTCGCTGAGTGAACGGTGTTATGATGAAAAACTGTCTGAAGTAAAAGGCCCTTGGGTCGAAGTCTCCCTCTTCCTCATCAGTTCCTACTCCTCCGTGTATGTGTGCGTGTGTGTTTTTGACACCACTTTGCTCACGGATCCTACGTCACCATGACCTCCTAGAGTAGGACGTACAAGCTGACGTCTTTGCGGCTAAAAGCAGAGCCTTATACTATGGTACATCTATATGACTCTGGATAAAACACAAACACAGGATTGGTCGGTAGGTAGCTAAAACAAATACAGTTTTAAACAACAACAGGCTTGGTAGGTAACTAAAACACAAACACTGGTTAACAACAACGGGCTTGGTAGGTAACTAAAACACAAACACTGGTTAACAACAACGGGCTTGGTAGGTAGCTAAAACACAAACACTGGTTAACAACAACGGGCTTGGTAGGTAGCTAAAACACAAACACTGGTTAACAACAACGGGCTTGGTAGGTAGCTAAAACACAAACACTGGTTAACAACAACGGGCTTGGTAGGTAGCTAAAACACAAACACTGGTTAACAACAACGGGCTTGGTAGGTAGCTAAAACACAAACACTGGTTAACAACAACGGGCTTGGTCGGTAGCTAAAACACAAACACTGGTTAACAACAACGGGCTTGGTAGGTAGCTAAAACACAAACACTGGTTAACAACAACGGGCTTGGTAGGTAGCTAAAACACAAACACTGGTTAACAACAACGGGCTTGGTAGGTAGCTAAAACACAAACACCGGTTAACAACAACGGGCTTGGTCGGTAGCTAAAACACAAACACTGGTTAACAACAACTGGCTTGGTAGGTAGCTAAAACACAAACACTGGTTAACAACAACGGGCTTGGTAGGTAGCTAAAACACAAACACTGGTTAACAACAACGGGCTTGGTCGGTAGCTAAAACACAAACACTGGTTAACAACAACGGGCTTGGTAGGTAGCTAAAACACAATGACAATGACAAAAAGCAAAAACATACTATTTTGGGAATTTTTTGCAAATGTATTAAAAATAAAAAACAGAAATACCTCATATACAGTATTCAGACCCTTTGCTATGAGACTCGAAACTGAGCTCAGGTGCATCCTGTTTCCATTGATCATCCTTGAGATGTTTCTCCAACTTGATTGGAGTCCAGCTGTGGTAAACTCAATTGATTGGACATGATTTGGAAAGGCACACACCTGTATATATAAGGTCCCACAGTTGAACGTGCATTTCAGAGCAAAAACCAAGCCATGAGGTCGAAGGAATTGTCCGTAGAGCTCCGAGACAGGATTGTGTCGAGGCACAGATCTGGAGAAGGGTACCAAAAAATGTCTGCAGCATTGAAAGTCCCCAAGAACACAGTGGCCTCCATCACTCTTAAATTGAAGAAGTTTGGAACCACCAAGACTCTTCCTAGAGCAGGTTGTTGGCCAAACTGAGCAATCAAGAAAAAGGACCTTGGTCAGGGAGGTGACCAAGAACCCGATGGTCACTCTGACAGAACTCCAGAGTTCCTCTGTGGAGATGGGAGAACCTTCCAGAAGGACAACCATCTCTGCAGCACTCCACCAATCAGGCCTTAATGCAGGTAGCCTAGTAGTTAGAGCGTTGGACAAGTAACCGAACGTTTGCAAGATCGAATCCCCGAGCTGACAAGGTAAACATCTGTCATTCTGCCCCTGAACAAGACAGTTAACCCACTGTTCCTAGGCTGTCATTGAAAATAGGAATTTGTTCTTAAAACTTGTGTGTGTGTTCTACAGAGGATGGGCCTCTGGGAGATAACACTGACAGGAGATTTACAATGTCTTTTGGGTGATAAAACGTAAAGAGCATTCAAGAGCATGAGTTAATGTTTCTGTTCTACGCGGTACCAGGGAGACATGGCTCCAGTATGGAGTCGGGGGGCCAGATACTGTCTGCTGTGAATTATATGTATCTTTCATACAAATCTTAACCTTGCAACCCATTCCATACATATGTTATTTGTCATGTAGGTTGAAAGGGGTGTATCCTGGCACTTTGGTCTCGGGGCTCTCAACAAATCATCTGAGCGTGAATCGTCGACCATCATTATCGTAGAGCACTCAATCGATTCACTTTATATGTGTGCGTTGTATTGACCTGCTCCCTTATTAATAAGTTATTAGAGATGTAGTTTAAGTATAACTCTGACATGTGTGATAAGTTTGTCTCTCCTCATTTGATAGTAAAGAAATGAACCACCACAACAGCCTGCTTGGAGCTTGCCAAAAAGGCACCTAAAGGACTCTCAGACCATGAGAAACAAGATTCTCTGGTCGGATTAAACCAAGATTGCACTCTTTGGCCTGAATGCCAAGCGTCACGTCTGGATGAAACCTGGCACCACCCTCACGGTGAAGCATGGTGGTGGCAACATCATGCTGTGGGAATGTTTTTCAGCGACAGGGACTGGGAGACTAGTCAGGAGCAAAGTACAGAGAGATCCATGATGAAAACCTGCTCCAGAGCTCTAAGGACCTCAGACTGGGGAGAAGGTTCACCTTCCAACAGAACAACGACCCTAAGCACACAGCCAAGACAATGCAGGAGTGGCTTCAGGACAAGTATCTGAATGTCCTTGAGTTGCCCAGCCAGAGCCTGGACTTGAACCAGATCAAACATCTCTGGAGAGACCTGAAAATAGCTGTGCAGCGATGCTCCCCATCCAACCTGACTGAGCTTGAGAGGATCTGTAGAGAGCAATGGGAGAAACACCCCAAATACAGGTGTGCCAAGCTTGTAGCGTCATACCCAAGAAGACTCGAGGCTGTAATCACTGCCAAAGTTTCTTCAACAAAGTACTGAGTAAAGGGTCTGAATACTTACAGTTGAAGTCGGAAGTTTACATACACCTTAGCCAAATACATTTAAACTCAGTTTTTCACAATTCTTGACATTTAATCCAAGTAAGAAGACCCTGTTTAAGGTCAGTTAGGATCACCACTTTATTTTAAGAATGTGAAATGTCAGAATAATAGTAGAGAGAATGATTGATTTCAGCTTTTATTTCTTTCATCACATTCCCAGTGGGTCAGAAGTTTACATACACTCAATTAGTATTTGGTAGCATTGCCTTTAAATTGTTTAACTTGGGTCAAACGTTTCGGGTAGCCTTCCACAAGCTTCCCACAATAAGTTGGGTGAATTCTGGCCCATTCCTCCTGACAGAGCTGGTGTAACTGAGTCAGGTTTGTAGGCCTCCTTGCTCGCACACGCTTTTCCAGGTCTGCCCACAAATGTTCTACAGGTTTGAGGTCAGGGCTTTGTGATGGCCACTCCAATACCTTGACTTTGTTGTCCTTAAGCCATTTTGCCACAACTTTGGAAGTATGCTTGGGGTCCTTGTCCATTTGGAAGAACCATTTCCGATCAGGCTTTAACTGATGTCTTGAGATGTTGCTTCAATATATCCACATATTTTCCTACCTCATGATGCCATCTATTTTGTGAAGTGCACCAGTCCCTCCTGCAGCAAAGCACCCCCACAACATGATGCTGCCACCCCCGTTCTTCACGATTGGGATGGTGTTCTTCGGCTTGCAAGCCTTCCCCCTTTTCCTCCAAACATAATGATGGTCATTATGGCAAAACAGTTCTATTTTTGTTTCATCAGACCAGAGGACATTTCTTCAGGAACTACAATCTTTGTCCCAATGTGCAGTTGCAAACCATAGTCCGGCTTTTTTATGGCGGTTTTGGAGCTATGGCTTCTTCCTTACTGAGTGGCCTTTCAGGTTATGTCGATATAGGACTCGTTTTACTGTGGATATAGATACTTTTGTACCTGTTTCCTCCAGCATCTTCACAAGGTCCTTTGCTGTTGTTCTGGGATTGATTTGCACTTTTCGCACCAAAGTACGTTCATCTCTAGGAGACAGAATGCGTCTCCTTCCTGAGCGGTATGACGGCTGCGTGGTCCAATGGTGTTTATACTTGCATACTATTGTTTGTACAGATGAACGTGGTACCTTCAGGTGTTTGGAAATTGCTCCCAAGGATGAACCAGACTTATCGAGGTCTACAATGTTTTTTCTGAGGTCTTGGCTGATTTCTTTTGATTTTCCCATGATGTCAAGCAAAGAGGCACTGAGAATGAAGGTAGCCCTTGAAATATATCCACAGGTACACCTCCAATTGACTCAAATGATGTTATTAGCCTATCAGAAGCTTCTAAAGCCATGACATCATTTTCTGGAATTTTTCAAGCTGTTTGAAGGCACAGTCAACTTAGTGTATTTAAACGTCTGACACACTGAAGTTGTGATACAGTAGATTATAAGTGAAATAATCTGTCTGTGAACAATTGTTGGAAAAATGACTCGTGTCATGCACAAAGTAGATGTCCAAACCGACTTACCAAAACTAGTTTGTTAATAGTTACTGTTTCATCTGTGGATTTCCATTTAAAGAGCTGCATATTATCAAGATATCAAAGTGTCACCAACAAAATGGTAAACAATCGGCCAGTCCTCCATGACAACAAAACAACAGAGTAGTGCTGGCTAATAAGTCCTTTGTTTTGGGGTCATGCTCAGGTAAAACAATTTGGCTAATCTATACTTCCATTCCAAAACTAGTTTGTTAACAAGAAATTTGTGGAGTGGTTGAAAAACTAGGCTTAATGACTCCAACCTAAGTGTATGTAAACTTCCGACTTCAACTGAATGTAAATATGATATTTCCATTTTGAATTTTTAATATATTTGCACGCAAAAAAGTTGCGTAGATTGATGAGGGGGGAAAAAACGATTGAATCTATTTTAGAGTAAAGCTGTAACGTAACAAAATGTGGAAAACGCCAAGGGGTCTGAATACTTTCCGAATGCACTGTAGTTAGCTAAAACACAAACACTGCTTAACAATAATGTGCTCGGGAGGTAGTTAGCGCGATGTAGTCGGTTAATCATTGTTTAGTCTTAGCTGTTATTGCAGTGAAGGTGGAGGAGTAGGCTATAAATGTTAACAGGCACACAGAAGCTGTACATACTACTCTTTGCTGAATGTAGGCTACAGCACCAGTTGGCTAGACACTGATAGGCCAACTAGCAGAGCAAGTCTAGCCTAGCTTGTATAGAGAGAATATCCTGTAGAAGAATGTACATTTTGAGATGTCATAATATCAGAGGACAGCTAGTGAACCCCAGGTAATACAGAACGGTAGCCTAGGACCATAGCCTGATTACCAGACTCAGATTTCGGCATTCAACAACGTTACATGGTTGATTATTTGCCAAGTTGACAAGCTGGCTGCAGTTGAAACAGACTTTTAGCCAGTTCAGTCCCATGGACAGCACCACCGTTAATGTCCCTCTCTGCCTCTTTCTCTTTCTGCGTGGTACTGGAATAGGCAGAAGTGATTATACAGGAAATGTGTAACTTTATGGACAACTCCCAACGTTTTGCACCTGAATCTGAAATTGGCTCTCTCCTCAGATATTGAATGCGCATGCATCGTGTGACATAGAACACACTAGCGGCTGTTCCGGCCAAAAAATATGTTGACTCTGCCAGTTCACTCAGCATATTTGCAGAGGAATTTCAAAAGCATAATATAATATGATTTCTTAATTAAAGCCACACAGAAATGTTGACACTGTTGGGGAAGCTAATAGCTTTTGGCGCTAATGGCGTTTTTTGCAGTTTCGTACCATAGCTGACGGGCTGTTTGCCATTCAACAATGCTACATCGTTGATTATTTGCCAAGTTGACAAGCTGTCTATAGTAAAAAACAGATTGGTAGCTAGCAAAACGGCAAACGATCCATTCTGCTGCTGGCACTGTCCCTTTCCCCGTGGTGCTGAAATAAGCGGCAGAGAAAGAGCTCTAGCTTACGAAGGGCTTCAATAAAAGTACGTAAAGAAACGTAACTTTCGTGATTCTAAAATAAATGTGTAACTTTATAGTTGTTATTTGAGGAATTTCTCATCAAGTTGTGAAACCCCCGAGAAAAGTGCTCGAAAGACAATGAACACTGCATGCGGTGTCTGTAGCTTTAATAAACTGGCCTCCAGACTCGGTCAGTGAGTCACTGAGTCAGCCAGAGCTGCCGGGACTCGTTTAATCCGGTACATCTCGCCGGGGTTAGAGGGGCTGAGTGACAAGATCTAACACCAGCTCAGGCATTATAGGGATTATAGTCTGGCATGCATGCAGGTGAGAGAGAGAGATATAAATTATAATCTGACAGGCATGCAGATGAGAGAGCAAAAGAGAGAGAGAGTGTGAGAGAAAGAGAGAGAGTGTGAGTGTGAGAGAAAGAGAGAGAGTGTGAGAGAAAGAGAGAGAGTGTGAGAGAAAGAGAGTACTAAATAGGTATACTTCTTTCCCAAATGTCAAGATGTATCAGTGATTTGAATTGTATGATAATGTTTGGGATCGCTCTCTTTTTCTTTACTTCCTGTTGCTCGCCCACGTAATCAGAAGTGTAACCTCTTTAGATCCAGTGATGTGTAACAGTTGAGTGCCTCATCCTATCCAGTACGTCAATGCAGGGTAGCAGGGAGACACATTAAGAACCCCCACCCCCTTCTCCCTCCCTCTCCCTCTCTCTCTCTGACAGAACATGGTCTCCATGGGGAATATCGCAGATATGCGAAAAGCCTGGGTTTAATCAATACTGTACCACACACACACACACACACAAGAACCAGGTCATCAGCAAGAGAGAGCCAGAGACACGGGGATAGTCATAGTTTTGCTTGATATTTAATAAAGATTTCTCTCAAAAATAAGACGCATTCCTTTTTTAATGTCTCTAACCGTTCCCATTGCCAGATAAACATCTACATACTGGGACGCTGACCGTCATGCTGTCCTGGTTAACATAATGGTACCAGGGAACTACACAGGAAGAAAGCCTCACATTAAGACTGCATCCCAAATGGCATAGGGCACTGGTCAAAAGTAGTGCACTATATACGGAATAGGGTCTCTGTAATGTATACACTTTCATTAATTTAGATCCATGTCTTATTAATTAACCTCTTAACACTATGAAGTCTTCTTTTCATTGCAGGTGCAGTGTTGTATATCCAGTCCGTTGTCTTCCTCCTCCTCTTTCTGGTTACCATGGTTACGACCACTGACCCATGACAGCCAGAGCATCAGCACCTTGGCTTTAGACTGCTTACTGCTTGAAACAGTCTCACAGTTACAGTAACAGTCTACAGTCATGGCTACTGACGCCTGGCAACTCACCGTGGTAACACACTACCTGTCCCGGAGACACCACCCTGGAAGTGCTGCCATGGAAACTGTAGTCTGGGGTAAAGGGTTAACTAACACCATGACAATGGTATGGCATTGGCAGCTAAGGCTATGGGAAGACCCTAACAATGTCTGTGCCGGTAATGTCTCAGTAATGTCAGAGTATGGTATGCTATGATAGCAAATTTCCAGAGGACATGGAAACTCAACAATGCTCTCTCCTTCTTTCTCTTTGTCTTTCTCCTGCACCACCTCGCTATCTCTCCGTCTTGTGTGTCTGCATGTGTGTGTGTGAGTAAGCCTGCCTGCGTGGGCCTGCAATTGGGGGAGCCCTATGCTGATGTGCGCACATCATTTCCACCCACCAGCCAATCGGACTTCACCATCTCCAGTTACCATGCCAACTCCCGCTCCTCCATCTCCCTGCTGTCTCCATGGCGACCGTGGCTTTAGATTGTTACTCTAGAGACAGCACCATGGTAACAGTCTACAGCCATGGTCGTTAGGGGGCATGCGTCACGGCGACAGTGGAAGGCAACGGAAAGAGATGAAAAAGAATAAGAAGAGATCTGAGCGTGTGTGTGTGGGTGTGTGACGACAGCAGAGTGGGCATGTGAGAGATGGTTTTCCCAACAGGCAGGCAACCCGGAGCTCAGGCCAGCTATCTGACATGCGCAAACACACAGCTTTCTGAGCCAGACGCTGCCTGCTGCAGTCTCCTACTATCTCTTAGTAGGTCGAAGGGACACAGACGCCATTCACTGCTGGAAGTTCTCATATACAGATCTTTACAGAGTTTTCTATATATGTCAATGATACATACACAACACTTTAAAACTAAAAATGATTAACTTTCATTTTAGACATAGCTCTCTTTCTCCCTCTGTAAAGATCTCAATTGCGTACTCCTTCGCATCCTCTCTGCTCGTTTACTTCTCAAAAGCCATTGGATGAGAGAGCGTGAGATCCCGGATCATTTCCTCCAATGAGTTTTGAGAGGAAGATGAGAAGAGTATGCAATTTAGATTTTTCCTCTCTCTCTCTCAATGCAACACAATGGCTATATTGCTGCATAAAGGCATATTTTTACATAGTTTGATATTTGTAAAACAAGTGTATGTGAAAACAGTCTTATTTTGATAAACTAGTCAATGAATATGAGCTAATATTAGCATTTTTTAGGATCAATTTCCATTTCAGTCAAATTTTCCCATTTAGCATCTTTTAAATATTATTCCAAACTCATCTAAAATTGTCTTTCAACCAAGTCAGTGAGCAACACAATCCATTTAGGCAATGATTTGGCCATGAAATGTCTTGCTGTTTGCTTAGCTCAACAGGTCAGTGTGTGTCATTGATGCCACGTCTGGATAGAGTAAGTTATGTCTTAGGTAGATAGGATCTCATGTGATATATAGACAGTACCTCAACACACACTTTAATCTGTAAACATTTAAAGCACAGTAAACAATGTGATTGATTTTTAAAAAAACAATAAAGTGATATTGGATAAATGTAATTTGTCTGTTGGTTTTTGGGAGTGTTGCAAATATTTGGTTTTACATTTTTTTACATTTTATTTCACCTTTATTTGAACAGGTAAAACGTATTGAGACCTAGGTCTCTTTTACAAATGTGGCCTGTATAATAGAACATAGAAATATACACATTATACCCAGACATATACACAATAAAATACAGTGGGGCAAGAAAGTATTTAGTCAGCCACCAATTGTGCAAGTTCTCCCACTTAAAAATATGAGAGGCCTGTAATTTTCATCATAGGTACACTTCAACTATGACAGACAAAATGAGAAAAACAAATCCAGAAAATCACATTGTAGGATTTTTAATGAATATATTTGCAAATTATGGTAGAAAATAAGTATTTGGTCAATAACAAAAGTTTATCTCAATACTTTGTTATATACCCTTTGTTGGCAATGGCAGAGGTCAAACCTTTTCTGTAAGTCTTCACAAGGTTTTCACACACTGTTGCTGATATTTTGGCCCATTCCTCCATGCAGATCTCCTCTAGAGCAGTGATGTTTTGGGGCTGTTGCTGGGCAACACGGACTTTCAACTCCCTCCAAAGATTTTCTATGGGGTTGAGACCTGGAGACTGGCTAGGCCACTCCAGGACCTTGAAATGCTTCTTAAGAAGCCACTCCTTCGTTGCCCGGGCAGTGTGTTTGGGATCATTGTCATGCTGAAAGACCCAGCCACGTTTAATCTTCAATGCCCTTGCTGATGGAAGGAGGTTTTCACTCAAAATCTCATGATACATGGCCCCATTCCTTCTTTCCTTTACACGGATCAGTCGTCCTGGTCCCTTTGCAGAAAAACAGCCCCAACGCATGATGTTTCCACCCCCATGCTTCACAGTAGGTATGGTGTTCTTTGGATGCAACTCAGCATTCTTTGTCCTCCAAACACGACGAGTTGAGTTTTTACCAAAAAGTTATATTTTGGTTTCATCTGACCATATGACATTCTCCCAATCTTCTTCTGGATCATCCAAATGCTCTCTAGCAAACTTCAGACGGGCCTGAACATGTACTGGCTTAAGCAGGGGGACACGTCTGGCACTGCAGGATTTGAGTCCCTGGCGGCGTAGTGTGTTACTGATGGTAGGCTGTTACTTTGGTCCCAGCTCTCTGCAGGTCATTCACTAGGTCCCCCCGTGTGGTTCTGGGATTTTTGCTCACCGTTCTTGTGATCATTTTGACCCCACGGGGTGAGATCTTGCGTGGAGCCCCAGATCGAGGGAGAATATCAGTGGTCTTGAATGTCTTCCATTTCCTAATAATTGCTCCCACAGTTGATTTCTTCAAACCAAGCTGCTTACCTATTGCAGACCTATTGCTTACCTATTGTCTTCCCAGCCTGGTGCAGGTCTACAATTTTGTTTCTGGTGTCCTTTGACAGCTCTTTGGTCTTGGCCACAGTGGAGTTTGGAGTGTGACTGTTTGAGGTTGTGGACAGGTGTCTTTTATACTGATAACAAGTTCAAACAGGTGCCATTAATACAGGTAACGAGTGGAGGACAGAGGAGCTTCTTAAAGAAGAAGTTACAGGTCTGTGAGAGCCAAAAATCTTGTTTGTTTGTAGGTGACCAAATACTTATTTTCCTCCATAATTTGCAAATAAATTCATTAAAAATCCTACAATGTGATTTTCTGGATTTTTTTTCTTCTCATTTTGTCTGTCATAGTTGAAGTGTACCTATAATGAAAATGACAGGCCTCTCTCATATTTTTAAGTGGGAGAACTTGCACAATTGGTGGCTGACTAAATACTTTTTTGCCCCACTGTACATAAATATAGTCATGGGAAGCACAAATAAAACACTACAAATCATACAGAAAAACAGTTACATTCCTCCAATCCATACTTAAATTGCCAAACGGAACCAGAACAGAGAAATTTTGTTCCAGCAACACGGTACATTAAAACTAAAAGTGAATTTACCTAGCTCGGTGGAGACACAAGGAACTTCAAGTGTTAACCAATCCCGTGAATGGGTTAGGCAACTTAGGTGTCTATACAAAAAGGGAGTAATGTAGAGATCAACGGGTCTTCAGCGAAGTCCAGACAACTTTTTACCCCCAATTTCATGATATCCAATTGGTAGCTACAGTCTTGTCCCATCGCTGCAACTCCCGTACGGACTCGAGAGAGAGGCGAAGGTCAAGAGCCATGCGTCCCCCGAAACATGACTCTGCAAAGCCGCACTGCTTCTTGACACACTGCCCACTTAACCTGGAAGCCAGCCACACCAATGTGTCGGAGAAAACACCGTACAACTGCGACCGTGTCAAAGTGCATGTGGCCGGCCCTCACAGGAGTCGCTAGAGAGCGATGGGACAAGGACATCCCAGCCGGCCAATCCCTCCCCTAACCTGGAAGATGCTGGCCCAATTTTGCGTTGCCTCATGGGTCTCCTGGTCGTGGCCGGCTGCGACACAGCCTGGGATTGAACCCAGATCTGTAGTGACGCCTCAAGCACTGCAGTGCATTAGACCGCTGCGCCATTCGGGAGGCGATCCAGCCAACCTTTTGATACAGGATGCAGTGATGAGTATCAAAACTGTCACCATTAACAAAATGAAGAGCACTATGTTAGATGGCATCCAAAGGTTCAAGAGTAGTAGCAGCTGCACTTTGATAATATCACCATAATCAAGAACAGATAATAAGGTTGACTGAATTATCTGCTTCTGACTGCTTAGAGAAAGGCACAATCTGTTTATGTAGAAAAAGCCAACTTTAAACCTTAGCTTCTTAACCAGCTCATCAATATGTTTTTTTAAACCTCAAATCCATATCAATCCAAATGCCTATGTATTTATATGCGGGAACACGTTGGATTGGAGAACCATCTCATGAGTGAACATGTAGTTCATCTGAAACATTCTTACGAGAGTTTGAAAACAACATGTATTTTGTTTTGCCCGCATGAAGCACAAGTTTTGAATCATTCCAGCGATTCCAGCGTAGGTATAAAGTCAGACTTTAGTTTTGACACAACCAGATCAACAGTCAGGGCAATAACATACATAATATTATCATCCACATATAGATGAAGTTTACCATTTTTAATAGATTGACCAATGGTGTTTATATAAATAGTGAAGAGAATAGGTCCCAAAGTCGACCCCTGTGGTACACCTTTATGGACATCAAGGGTCAGAGATACCATATACACTGCTCAAAAAAATAAAGGGAACACTTAAACAACACAATGTAACTCCAAGTCAATCACACTTCTGTGAAATCAAACTGTCCACTTAGGAAGCAACACTGATTGACAATACATTTCACATGCTGTTGTGCAAATGGAATAGACAACAGGTGGAAATTATAGGCAATTAGCAAGACACCCCCAATAAAGGAGTGGTTCTGCAGGTGGTGACCACAGACCACTTCTCAGTTCCTATGCTTCCTGGCTGATGTTTTGGTCACTTTTGAATGCTGGCGGTGCTTTCACTCTAGTGGTAGCATGAGATGGAGTCTTCAACCCACACAAGTGGCTCAGGTAGTGCAGCTCATCCAGGATGGCACATCAATGCGAGCTGTGGCAAGAAGGTTTGCTGTGTCTGTCAGCGTAGTGTCCAGAGCATGGAGGCGCTACCAGGAGACAGGCCAGTACATCAGGAGACGTGGAGGAGGCTGTAGGAGGGCAACAACCCAGCAGCAGGACCGCTACCTCCGCCTAGGAGCACTGCCAGAGCCCTGCAAAATGACCTCCAGCAGGCCACAAATGTGCATGTGTCTGCTCAAACGGTCAGAAACAGACTCCATGAGGGTGGTATGAGGGCCCGGCGTCCACAGGTTGGGGTCGTGCTTACAGCCCAACACCATGCAGGACGTTTGGCATTTGCCAGAGAACACCAAGATTGGCAAATTCACCACTGGTGCCCTGTGCTCTTCACAGATGAAAGCAGGTTCACACTGAGCACATGTGACAGACGTGACAGAGTTTTGGAGACGCCGTGGAGAACGTTCTGCTGCCTGCAACATCCTCCAGCATGACCGGTTTGGGGGTAGGTTAGTCATGGTGTGGGGTGGCATTTCTTTGGGGGGTCGCACAGCCCTCCATGTGCTCGCCAGAGGTAGCCTGACTGCCATTAGGTACCGAGATGAGATCCTCAGACCCCTTGTGAGACCATATGCTGGTACGGTTGGCCCTGGGTTCCTCCTAATGCAAGACAATGCTAGACCTCATGTGGCTGGAGTGTGTCAGCAGTTCCTGCAAGAGGAAGGCATTGATGCTATGGACTGGCCCGCCCGTTCCCCAGGCCTGAATCCAATTGAGCACATCTGGGACATCATGTCTCGCTCCATCCACCAACGCCACATTGCACCAGGTCTGGGAGGAGATTCCTCAGGAGACCATCCGCCATCTCATCACGAGCATGCCCAGGCGTTGTAGGGTCATACAGGCACGTGGAGGCCACACACACTACTGAGCCTCATTTTGACTTGTTTTAAGGACATTACATCAAAGTTGGATCAGCCTGTAGTGTGGTTTTCCACTTTAATTTTGAGTGTGACTCCAAATTCAGACCTCCATTGGTTGATAAATTTGATTTCCATTGATTGATCTTTGTGTGATTTTGTTGTCAGCACATTCAACTATGTAAAGAAAAAAGTATTTAACAAGAATATTTCATTCATTCAGATCTAGGATGTGTTATTTTAGTGTTCCCTTTATTTTTTTGAGCAGTGTAGTTACATAGATTGAGAAATTGATGGATAGAGACATGGAGAGAGGAAAATACGTGTGTGTCCTCTCATCCATGTACTGTAAGAGATCAAATGCTGATTGAGAACACAGCACATAAACTCTTACTGTTCAAGGCTGAGAGAGAGGGGGAGAGAAGAGAAGGAGGGGGAAAGAGGGAGGATGGAGGCAGAGAGAAGAGGAGGAAAGGAGAAGAGGCAGGATGAAGGCAGAGAGAAAGAGATAAAGAGAGAGGATATAGGAGACTGTTTAATTAATAATAAATACAAACACTCACTCTCTAACACACAACTGATATTGGTTTGGGCATAAAACTACACAGTGATTGGACTAAAACCGTGATAAATAACCATGTGACATGTCAGCGTAGACAGACATCCCCATTCCCTCCATCCCATCTTGATGATGACTAATACTTACCCCAGTCAGATGTGTCAGAGTCAGACAAGCATCTGTGAGGATGGCCAAACCACAGCTGTGTCTGCCAGGACTCCCTCAGGACCCTCGTGGATGCTGACATACAGCAGTCATGTGACCTGCTTTCTGCCCTCGCTTCATACAATTTCCTCTGACCGAGAGAGAGGGAGAGAGAAATAAAGGAGGGGGAGATAGGGGGAGTGGAAATGGGGGGGGGACACAGAAGTAATGGTACACAGAGGGATGTTGTCTTCACCCATAGTACACCCAAACAGGAAAACCATGGAGGAGGAGAGAGAGAATAATGTTAAAACACAAATCACACCAATATTGGCACAGAGGACATAACATGCAAAGAATGTGAACACACACACACACACACACACACACACACACAATTAAGGGGCACAGTAATCTGGGGTGTAATCATTAGTGCACACTGTTATGTTCAGTTAAGACACTACACACACCATAGCAAACAGTTGCAAACATCCCTGTTTCATTCCGTTTGCTTCCACTTGGTTCTGTTTGCTTCCATTTGGTTCCGTTTGGTTCTGTTGGCTTTCATGTGGTTCTGTTTTATTTGGTTCCGTTTGGTTCTGTTGGCTTTCATGTGGTTCTGTTTTATTTGGTTCTGTTTGGATTAATTTAATTCCGTTAGGTTTAATTTGGTTCCGTTTTGTTCCTAGTGAATACACCCCTAATCCACAGTCTATCTCTCTCCATTCATCACCCTTCTTTCACCCCCTCTATCAGCCCCTGTGACAAAGCTGACTCATTGGTTCTCGTCACGAACGCGCATTATTTAATTACCCTTAGAAATTGTTTAGTGTTCATGTTTCCCCATATATCTAGTAATGGATTTATCCTACATGTATATTGTATACTGTTGTTATTTTCCTCTCTTGCCAGTATAATGGGTATTTACTGTGCGAAAGGATAATTACGTGTCGAGGTAATCTTTAGTCAAATTGCATTGTGACGCATTTCAGTTTCATATTTAAATGCAGTAATTTACCATTTTGCAATCCTCCCAGTGGATGCGATGTCCAGGTGCACATGAACACTTGCCACACGGACGAGAAATACGTTTCTTCATTTCCATATTGTAATTTTGCCTGTGTTTGAAGTTCGTGTGTCTCGGAGCTCCATGTCTGTCATGTCCGTGCGTAATCCGCGCGAGCTCCATAAGTAATACGTTTTGCCGCCTGTTGGTCTGCAGAATTATTGTTATGAAATCTGTATTCATCAATGGAAAGTAAATCCCGCTTTGAGTATGAGCCAGGAATGTTTAAGATGTTTATTTAGACGGAATATGTAAATGCAGGTAAATCATATCAAATTTTATTGGTCCCATACACATGGTTAGCAGATGTTAATGCCAGTGTAGCGAAATGCATGTGCTTCTGGTTCCGACAGTATTCTAACAATTCCCCAACAACTACCTAATTCACAAATCTAAAGGGAGGAATAAGAATATGTACATATAAATATATGGATGAGCAGCATAGGCATGGTGCCACAGATGGTATAAGGTACAGTATATACTTATGAGATGAGTAATGTAAGATATGTAAACATTATTAAAGTGTCATTGTTTAAAGTGACTAGTCATCCATTTATTAAAGTGGCCTTAGATGTGAGTGCAGGCAGCAGCATCGCTGAGTTAGAGATTGCTGTTTAGCAGTCTGATGGCCTTGAGATACAGTTGAAGTCGGAAGTTTGCATACACCTTAGCCAAATACATTTAAACTCAGTTTTTCACAATTCCTGACATTTAATCCTAGTAACAAGACCCTGTTTTAGGTCAGTTAAGATCACCACTTTTTGGGTCAGAAGTTTACATACACTCAATTAGTATTTGGTAGCATTGCCTTTAAATTGTTTAACTTGGGTCAAACATTTTGGGTAGCCTTCCACAAGCTTCCCACAATAAGTTGGGTGAATTTTGGCCCATTCCTCCTGAAGGAGCTGGTGTAACTGAGTCAGGTCTGCAGGCCTTGACTTTGTTGTCCTTAAAACATTTTGACACAACTTTGGAAGTATGCTTGGGATCATTGTCCATTTGGAAGACTCATTTGCGACCAAAGCTTTCACTTCCTGACTGATGTCTTGAGATGTTGCTTCACTATATCCACACAATTTTCCTGCCTCATGATGCCATCTATTTTGTGAAGTGCACCAGTCCCTCCTGCAGCAAAACACCCCCACAACATGATGCTGCCACCCCCGTTCTTCACGGTTGGGATGGTTTTCTTCGGCTTGCAAGCCTCCCCTTTTTTCCTCCAAACATAATGATGGTCATTATGGCAAAACAGTTCTATTTTTGTTTCATCAGACCAGAGGATATTTCTCCAAAAACTACAATCTTTGTCCCCATCTGCAGTTGAAAACCGTAGTCTGGCTTTTTTATGGCGGTTTTGGAGCAGTGGCTTCTTCCTTGCTGAGCGGCCTTCCAGGTTATGTCGATATAGGACTCGTTTTACTGTGGATATAGATAGTTTTGTACCTGTTTCCTCCAGCATCTTCACAAGGTCCTTTGCTGCTGTTCTGGGATTGATTTGCACTTGTCGCACCAACGCACATTCATCTCTAGGAGACAGATTGCTTCTTCTTCCTTAGCGGTATGATGGCTGCGTGGTCCCATGGTGTTTATACTTGCGTACTATTGTTTGTACAGATGAA